>NW_022589721.1:6659735-6938788 GCF_004348235.1 Phoca vitulina | reverse complement strand
AAATAAATAAATAAAATAAAAGTTGCCATTTAAAATGATTAATTTTTCCCATAAGTTGTTAATAACAAACATCATTTTGGACTGATGGTAAAGAACTTGAAATGTCACTATACAAAATGATCATCTTTAATCTTAATGACTATGTCAAAATTTTGAATGAAAGTAATCAAACTGGACAGGAAAGCATAATTTTGATATTTTGAGGAGCATCATTACAATTTAATAGTAGCCATTTATCTTCTGAAATAGATCAATAATGATAAGATAATAGCTCTAATAACCTGGGAGAGGATATAGAGTTTATTTTATTGTGCCAATATGTGGAAAGAACATTACAACTGAATATAATAAAGCTATAAAATAGTCTAAACATCATGAAATAAAAAACAACTGATCTTCAGAAAATATTATAATAGCCAGAGTATATAAAAAACTATATAATACTAATATGTGTATGATAAAAATGCTCTTAATAAACATACTATAAAATATACCTAGTATAGCACGTAATTTGAGTTGAATGACTTGAATCTTTTTCTACATCACAAGAAATTGATCGGAAAGAAGAAACTAATTGCACACTGTTTCCCAACTCAACATTATCAACTCCATAGTTAAACTGGTTTGCTTGAGCAAAACCTGGAAAAGTAAAAACACTGAATTATTATTAGAATTCTGTTTTCAAAGATCTCACAATTGTCATTCAGTATTGAATCATCAATAAATAATAAGGAATAGTACTGAAATAAGCAGTTAACCTATTTTATATTTATCCTTATGATTGTAATCCTTTTTGGAAGCTTAAAAACTCACTTTCAATTCATTTCTTCACAAAAGTAATGCTTGAGAACCTATTATTTGCCAGGCGCAGAACTGAATAGCTTATATTCCAGTGGTAGGGTGTGGAGGCTGGAGAAAATAGACTCTCCCCGCCCTCCCCATCAGATGCTATGTCTGCTGAGGATAACTACTATGAAAAAAAGGAGGCCCAATGGGATAGAAAGAGTAGATGAGGGGAACAGTATTTTATAAGGGATGGGATCTTTACCTTCAGTTCCTATAAAGGAAAATCTGAGGTGAGGACTTGTAAGCGTATGATTTATTTGAGTAGTGACCCCTTTGGGAGAAAAGAGAATAAGACCTGAGGAAAGAAAACCTGGGCTGTGAGCACAGCTGGAGCACAATCTTGCTGGAAACTCCCAAGGAAAATACGGACTGCCTCTCGGAATCAAAGAATCAAACATTTCTTCATCAAATCCTGTCCCCATTAGTTGGGGGTTCTCCAGGTGAAATAGCTTCTCCTGCACTTTCAGGCTGCACATATGCCCATATGCCATAGGGGTTCCAATGTCCCATGTCACTGCATAGGTGAAGCCCTGGGAGAGTAGACAAAGACGTGCTATGGGAACAGAAGGCAAGAGCTGCAAGCATAGACTGAGTCACAGTCTATGGGGGACTATCTGCCATGGCTGTGGCTAGAATTAGAGGTGAGAACAAGAGACTGTGAAGCTGAATATAAAAGGCATCTCTTACAGTTGACTTCTCACACCATATGGACATGCTCATGCCCCACATTTTAAATATAATCCAGTATCAAGTCTCCAAGGTGGTAACCAGCCAAAAGCTCTGCTAAAGATTTAATACAAGAGGGTTAGTGGAACAAAATACAACTGGTCCTGAGGCTATAATGAATATTCACCATACCCCCTCTTTCCACCCATTGTAGATTTCCTTACCCTTAACCAGCACTTAAGCTGATGGAGCAACACCAGCCTTCAACCTGAGGGTCTGAGCCCTTAGCTGCTTTACCCTTGTTAGGTTATGGTTGTTATAATTACCTATTCACAGTCATCTGGACATGGAAGCCAAGAGATACCCCCAGGAATAGCCTGAATTCCAGACATATTCTTCCCTATCTCCATTAGGTAAAGCAACCCTACCTCTTCATGATCATCAGAACTGATTATCTCTGGTAGGCTACTAATTATGTTTGATGAATTCAAACTGATCAGTTAGTGATGGTAGTTTCAGTTCAGTGGGAGCCCATATAGGGATCCCTGGCAAAAGCATTCTCTCACTGGAAACTCAGACCCAAATCCAGCAGAATCTAAAACTGCAAGGACAGAAAGCACAGATGCCGTTTCCAGATCACTGGGAGTGATAATGACTGAGAGTAACCATTCACTTCCAGCTCCATGTGTTCTGTCTATCGGGAAAGAATAGCATGTATCTGCCATGGGATCAAGGCATATGGCATATGATGGAGGCCGGCATCCTATCCCACAAGATGTTCCCAAGCTGGTATCTTAGGCTTGCCTTTTATAGACCATTCCCTCATTCTACTAGCCCACATGTTTCAGAGTGACACAGGTTTTGCGGTCATGTGCCCATAATCACTTTTTCACTATAAAATGTGTTCTTTGTTCTGAGGCACTATTTTATGGAGTCTCCTGGCAGTAACTCAGACTCTAGAAGCTCTCAGAAGATGGGCCTGGCAGAGGCACTGTGAATGGAGAAGGCAAAAGCTGTATCTGGAGTCAGTATCTGTTCCAGCAATAATGTATCTCTGTTCTTTCAGTGAGAGAAGGGGAGTCATGCAGTCAACTTGTCCCTAAGTAAGTGTGGACTTCTTGAGGGATGGCCCCTATTGAGGGCTCAGTGTTAGTCTCTGCTACTGGCAGGCCAGCTATTCAGCAACTGCAGTGGGTAGCTTAGCCTTGGTGAAAGAAAGTCCATGGTGTTAACCCATGCACAGCCTTCACCCTGTGGCCCCTGTGCTCCTGGGCCCACTGCACAAGCATTGAGGGAGCCAAAGAGAGAAGCTCCTGGATGAGTCCTTCAATCAACCTGGTTCTTCTGTTTCCTCTGTGGGGGATCCTCTCTTGTAGGAATGAACTTGAGACATAGATCTGCATGTTTTGTGTTCATACCACCTTCACATGCCTCTTTCCAGGACTTTCTTGTTTCTCATCTCTGAACCCTATTCCTGGAATATAGGAGGCATGTGACATAAATGGTCAAGGAAACCTTCTGGAAGGAGTAAGCCAGGAGAATACCTATGGCGAGTGCATTTTAGATAGAGGGAACATGCTGTTCACAGGGCCCTGTGGTGGGAGCATGTTTCTGGATTCAAGAATTAGCAACCATGGTTGAAGAAGTATGTGTGAGGAGAGTGGTAGGAGATGAGACCAGAAATTGAGGCATTCAGATTATTTTTCTGAGTGAGGAAGCACTGGAGGCTTCACAACGGAGACATGGCATGATATGACTTACGCTTTCCAAGATTCACTAGCTGCTGTTCTGAGAGTATAGACAAGGGGCAGCAGAGAAGATGCTGTTTCAGTGATTGGCATGGGGTCAAGAGAAGATTGGAGGATAATCAGTGAAGAGAACAAATACTGGTACCTTCTGGGGGAGTTTTATTATCAAGGGAAGCAGAGACATGGATGGTAGTTAGAAGGGGGTGTGGAGCAAGAGGAAGCCTGATGATTTTGCTCTCGCCTTTTTTCAGGTTGGTGAAATAGCCTTATGTTTGCATGCTAATGGGTGTGTGCGATTCAACAGAACCAGAGAAATGGATGATGTGAAACAGAGGAAAAAAAATTATTTTTTGATTGATGAAGATTATTTTAATCTTACTATGAATACATGAAAATTCAAAACTAGATTTGGAAGTAGTTAAATATCCATTAAGTAATTTTATACCACATAAAAGTATTTTATATTGCTGGAACAACATTCAATTTCAAAATAAACCCAAGAAATAAAACCTATGGTTAAGATTAATTGGATACTGGGGTGCCTGGGTGGCTCAGTCGTTAAGCGTCTGCCTTCGGCTCAGGTCATGATCCCAGGGTCCTGGGATCGAGCCCCACATTGGGCTCCTGCTCCGCGGGAGGCCTGCTTCTCCCTCTCTCACTCCCCCTGCTTGTGTTCCCTCTCTTGCTATGTCTCTCTCTCTCTGTGTCAAATAAATAAAATCTTTAAAAAAAAAAAAAAAGATTAATTGGATACTGTTCCATTGAGTAAATCCTATAATTAAATATTCTCCTAATAAAAATGTTTAAAAGATAATAATATTCTAATATGCAGAGTAAATCTATGAAGTTGTCAATGTTATAATATTTTCTGGAATAAAGTTAAGTTAGTAAATAAACAATTTTTGCCTTGATCACTTCAAAATCTAAAATTCCTAAATTCTGAGTTGTAAAAGTATGTGTGTTTTTAAATGTTACTTTTCTCTAAATATCGCAAGTGCTTAACATTAAAACACCACTATTGCCAAATTGATGACTAACAATATTTTGAAATTACGAAAACTTTTTCCTTTGCATCCATGTCATTAATGTAAATTTATAAGCTATTTGAATTTCAGAACTTAATTATCTACAGTGCATATTGTTCCACAGTACAATAATAAACTTAAAATTAGTAAGCCAGGAAAGATGTAGCTTTAACTCTAAATTCTATGTATATATATTACTTATGTTAGAAAAAATAAATAAATATTAGGTATTGACTTTCAATTGTCAAGAAGTTTTGCAGTATGTTTCAGAAAAAAATCACTACTACCTTATGGGCTCACATTAAATAACCTTTAATAGTTGAAGTGGCTGAATTGTGGTGTGATTGCTTTTTAATTATTGAACATTTTCAGCATTCTAAAAAGGTCCATTAAAAACATAAGTCCTAGTTTAAGGACTTCACTGTGCCAGATGTTCATCAAATGCCAAAGCCCCTAAAACTCTAGCTCTAGTAAAGCTGCTTGTTTGGGATGGTGCTCTTTAAAGGAACCCTAACGTCCTGGATTCGAATCCCACTCTGGCATGTCCTTATTGTATGACTTTGGGCCTTCAAATTTTAGATATGAACTCTCTCATTCTTAGTTTTCTCATCAGAAAAATGACTAGGGGCACCTGGGTGGCTCAGTAGGTTGAGCGTCTGCCTTCAGCTCAGGTCATCCCAGGGTCCTGGGATAGAGTCCTTGCTCAGCAGGGAGTCTGCTTCTCTCTCTGGCACTCCCCCTGCTTGTGCTCTCTTTCACTCTCCTCTCTCAAATAAATAAATAAAATATTTAAAAAAAAAGAAAATTACCATAATCACCTACTTATTGGATTGTTAGGAAGACAAAATGAGGATTATTATATTGCATAACATGGTGCTTGGCTCATATGTTAAGAGCTCGGTTGATATTTGCTCTTATTATCGGTCATAAAAATGCTGAAATTTAAGTTCAGTGTTAACATCCCTTTTGATAAATAACACAGAAATAAATGGGTGGCTAGGATTCGAATCCAGGTTGTAGATGTCAACCTGGTACCTGTGATAATTCGGAGAAAAACAATATTTAAAAACATACATTATAAAGCTATTAGCCATTACCATATGTAACTCCCTCCAGACCCTATGTTCTTAGCTCTTCTCCTATCCTTTATAGGTAGAAAAAGTAAGCAGAAACTCAACAAAAGGTAGGGATTTTAATAAACACCACTTCTTCCTCTAAGCTCAAACCATAACCAAACAGAACTCATCCAATATAGGCTAAAGTACAAATATAAGCATCAATTTAACATGTGAAAGATATTTGCATTGAATCTGAAGTTTTGATTCTAGGACAGCAGTTACTGCTAAAATGGAATTTTGAAAAGATACAGGAAAACACAGAAAAGCAAGTTACTTGTAAACCTGCTCTTTCCTTTTGCCAACTTCTGCTTATCTTTGGTGTTCACGTTGAGTTTGAAATACACAGAAGGGCTGTTGGCAACTAACTAAAGTATGGAAAGTTTTACTTGTGGGATGGCTCAGGATGTGATACATGTATTTATTTCCCTCTTAGGCACATGTCACAAAATTGGTACGGCAACACAGATCTGTTCTTCAGCATTCCTGAGACAAATACAATTGTAAAAAACAAAACCAACAAAAGATGATACTGTTTTTTGCTTAGGAGTTGTTTTAATGTCATATATATACTTAAATGTCACATACATATATTTAATGTCATATATGTATGTCATATATATTTTTTACATCATATTTATGTCATATATATATAGACCTATCTCCCAGAAGTAAAAACATGAGCCAAATCATTAAGATTTGTAAATATTCTCATTACAAATATTGCTTAAAAAAACTATAGAGATATTTCTAATTTTTTAGCTAATTCCAAAGAGTTAAAAAGCAATACAAAGGAATCATCCCTAAAAAGAATTCCAATAAAAAAGTATAATTCTAAATTAAAAATTGGGTATAAAGAAGACACCTCTGGAAGTACTCCAAAGCACAAAGATTACAGGAAGGGTTGGGTGTACCCTGGATACAGAAAAGGTTGAGGCTTCAGATGGAAATTCCTGGCATGTTGATGTATTTTTTTCTTTTGCAGAAACACTGGAGACAAGACTTGCCAGGCACACAAACCTGGTTCTTCTGATAGCAGCCTGTGCTGCTATCATGGAAAATGCTGTGTCATTGAAGCCAGCAGTTGCCATGTACCATGCAGGCTGTTTGGATTTCTCTAGTTAAAAAAATGCAGGGGTGAGAGAGTATAAACCTACTCAAAAAGTTGTAACATTAAAAACAATGAGAAAGAAAAGAACAGTGTGATGAAGGATGATTCCTAAAGAATGAAACCAAACCTATAACATAAATACAAAAAAATGATAAAAATAAAACAAAATGATAAAAATAAAGTAGCTCTTATTTATGGAACAGATAATATCTATGGGTACCTTAGATACATCATCCTTTTCAATAGTCACAATAGCCCCAACAGGTAGGAATTAATATCCCTCTTTACTGATGAGGAAGCCGAGGCTTGGGGGAGTCACCTGCCCCAGTCACAGAGTGGGAAGGGCAAGGATGGAACTGAAAACCAGTCAGACTGGACCAAAGTCCCTGTGTTTTCCATAACATTATAAAAAATGTATCATTCAACACTTCAGTTAGATAAAAACATATGCAATAGGGAAATATCTAGAAAAAAAAAAGCTAAAAATAAAATACTACTCCTTCCATCTTATTGATTTTTTTTTAAGTAAAGGGAACTATTAGAAAGACAATTGAGAAATACAGGTATAAAGTTAGAAACACTCCAGAACTAATAATCAAAATGATAACACTCCTCATTAAATCAGTCCTCTTAGATGGAGACACAATCATTTCCATGATCGTGGAAATAAAGTGCTCAAAACACTTTAACTTGGGGATCGTAATTGTAAAATTATGGCTTTGGCTCCTGACGCATAGCCTTTAAAACAAAGTGACGCAGCAGCAAATTTTTGCCTGTAAAAGTGAATATGGTATGTTGGAAATGGCCAAAAGTCACGTGGATACACCAAAATACTAACAGATCTTTCCAGAGGGTGGAATCTCAGAGAACTCACTTTCTAAGTCAAACATTTCTAGAACATTTAATTTTTACATCATGACTTTTACAAAAATAAAACATTTTTTATAGTCATATGGGACCACTATTTAAGTAATCATCTGGTAGTTACAATTCCATTTAGAAAATTTTCTTGTGTGATTAATAAATTAGCTCTGCATGCAATTCTAAACATGAAGTGTGGGTCCGAGACAGCTCTGATGTATTATGTGAATGTAGTTCCTCCAAATAAATTTTGTTCAAGTAGCACATTCATGTAGCTTTGGAGGTCTGGTGTGTTTTGTAAATTAATTACATTGCTCTATACACATTCTGTAAATATCATGGGCCCTGAAAACCTATATAAAATAGTATTTAGACTCAGCCTCTGAGAAAGACATATGCTAACACATTCTTAGTCACCTACAATGTGTGGTTAAGGCAAGAAGAGGGAAGACAAATCAGGCTGGGGATATGCACGTATCTGCCATTCCAATAGGATTTAACTGTTGTATGATTCTCTGTCAAGAGCATTCAGAAATTGAGACAGATAGGAACACTAGAAATTCACCACGACACCAGTGACAAGGATATATTGTGACTCAGAAAGTCCATGAAAGAGCAAAGGTTAGAGCTAAATTCATAAAGATGTTCTTCCAAAATGCCTTGAGAATAGAATGCTTTGTTTTGTATTTATAACTAAGGGCCATCTGGGTCTATGTACTTAAACTCCATGGGTCCTGGATCAGAAAGAGTTTAGGTCTCCAGGCAGAAAGAAACAGCTGAGTGGTTGTATTGTTTTGTTTTCTTTTAATCTGGGCCTTTTTCTCAAGGCTTTTAAATCTCTGTTAAAAACCTAATAGCTTTCAAGCACACTATCTTAACAGCAATTCACAATATAAGGAAACTATGGATAAAGACACTTTTAAAATAGTCTTTAACAAATACATTGCCTTTGGGTGTTTAAACAATGACAAAGACAACCAAACTTTAATCCAAAATATATTCTTCACAATTTAGAGGCATAAACCATTTTAAGTGTATCACTGAGAGATTGCATTCAGCAGAAATGTTATTTGGAAGTATTGAAAGACATTTCAATATATCTGACAGAATACTTAAATATCTTGCTCTGTCGATTCTAACTCCGAAAACCTCATTTCTCTTTTGATTTTACAGACTAAATAATAGCTTTTTGTATTTAAATATTTTTCTTTCCTATCCTTCAAAAATTCATAAGCTGAATACTATTATTTAGATTGCAAAGACCTTAGGGCTAAAAGAACCACATATTTCTATTTAATCTTAGGAAGAGTTGCTCATTAAATAAATTCACTGCTTGCCTGCTATGTTTCCTCCCAAGACCAGGGAAGGAGAAAGAGTCATACATAACCCATGCTTTGATGAAGCATTTGATAAGGACTGTGTGGCAGGAGAAGGGATCCAAAGTTTTGTTTTCAATTGCCTTTCTGCCTTCATTAACATTCTATTTCTCCATCATTCCCTCTTATTAAACATTCTACCTCCAAGGCCCCCCAAATGTTATATTTCATATAAAGATAAATTAAATGTTATTAGACCCATGAAGAACAAAGCAAATAATTGCAAAGTTGGGTTAAAGACATTTCTTTCAGTTCAGTCATTATAATCCAGATCTTGGGAGTTAAATTAAGCAAGTAATTATAATAAGAATTCAGATGGTAGAGACTCTTGGGGATTTTGTTAGCTGTCAAAGGGATAGAGTTTTACTACTCTGGGCAAATGGAGAAATAACTCTTGTGGATTTTTTTTTTAAACCATAAATGTCCAAATGTGAAATAGTCTTTAAGATACCTCAACGTTGACCCAAAAAAAAAAAAAAAAAAAAAAGGCAACCGTACCTTCTCCTTTGATAGTCAGCCTTGTCGCTCCATTTATGCTGCCATATTTAGGTATTATTTCTGTGACTTTGGGAATTATTTTAGAGCCATCTGAAAGATATTAAAACACAGTAAAGGTAAAAGCGTCAAGTACTTCAATTCAAGCATCAAATTTGGTACCACATCTTAACCATGTTGTAAGAAAAACATCATGAAGGTTATAGGACTGAAAGTAAATACATCGTATTGTATTTGTGATTCTACTACTAACCAGTGACTTGACAGGGAAATAAATCATAGCAAAGCACTACCTTAGATGCCACAAAGGGCAGGAATAATCCATGATCATTTTCATCATTTTTACCTGTCATATTATAAAACATTTATTAAACCCTTAGTTTCATGTATTGCTCAACTAACTGCAGATCTATAACTACAGTGAACAGCCCACACAGCAGCAGACAATGCTGGAGAAATAAGTCATTCATTATAAAAGCACATAAGAAATGCAAAGAATAAATGAAAAGGAAGAGAATAGTCCAGGTACAAAAGCTAATGGTGTGTTTTAAGAAGAAATTGTTTTCTGTGACAGAGTAAGACTTCAGGAAAGATAATTTCTGGGATCTTTTTAGCCTCCTGATGATAGTAAGTTCTTACTCTAATGGTCACTAATTCATTCAATGAACGGTGTATGGGTCCTGGGGATATAAAAATGTGTTAACAGTCTCAACTTTCCAAAAGCTTAGCTTAGACAGTATGGAGTGACAAGAGAGCACAGAGGTCATGGGTGACCAAGAAAGGGCATTTCATCCACACTGCTTGGGTCCTACTAGCTTCTTGAAAGAAGGGGTGTCCCTGCTGCATCTTGGAGGGCAAATATGAATAGCTGGATTGGACCAACTATGGGAGAGAGAAAGAGTTCCAGAAAGAGGGAGGAGCCTATGCAAAACACAGGAGTGAGCAAGCTGCTTCTCTGACAACTCAAAAGATACACAGTGGCTAAAAGGGTTCGTTTTCTGCTTCAGCTGTACAAATTTGGTAATTATTAGATTCAGTAACAATTCTCAAAGTAGGTGGAAAAATTGAAGTGGACACAAAAAGAAGCGCTATAGAAATGACTGTTTGAAATAGATGTATGAGAAAAGGTTAAAAATTATAATCATATAGTTCATTCCTGCCCGCAAAAAGCTTAGCATGGACTTCAAATGTCTCTGTACTACGGGTCTAACTTTGCCAAGAGTTCCAAGGCTGATCCTGCTTCAGGGACATTTATAACTTCGAGCAGCCAAGAGCAGGAAACTCCAGCGAGGACTCTGGATCCTATCTCCAAGACCATGCTGCTCTCCACCTATCTCAGGTTCATCCTCCCTTATCTCAACGGACAACTCCAATTTCTATCTTATCAGTCTCTTCTAACCCTCTCCTGGGTATTACTTTGAAGGCAGAGGGCAGCTGCCCCTTAAAGGGACTGACACCAGCCACAGACACCATTCCTGTCCTACTGGGGGACACTGTCCTCCCTTCGATGGGGGAAAGGCACCCAAGAAGAGAAGAGAGCGGACTCAGATTGTGTCCCCTACCTCCATCCCCAGCCAAGTTTCAATGTCTTTTTCAATTGAGTCACTTGTGGGTGGGGGCAGTGAGGTTCCATAATTCAAGCAGTAACTCTTACGACTTAAGAGCAATCCCTCTTCTCTTCTGTCTGTCTGTTACGCCTGCCTTGCAGGTCCCGGGTCCCAGAGAGGTCCCCAGGATCGCCATGCAGCCGCACCCGCACCCTTGGCGCAGGGCTGGTGCCAGGCAGTCAGTCCCTCCTCTCCCGCGGCTCCGGGAGCAGGGGTTGCGTCTGCACAGACTTCTGCTCGCCTCCCTGGCGCCCCGGATAAGTTACCTGCGCGGGGGTCTGCGGCGCACAGGAGCAGCCCCCAGAGGCCCCAGGTTCCCAAGAGCCACAGGTGTCCCATCGCCGCGTCAGTCGCGCAGAGTGTGCGCGCGCCGCTCGCTCGCAGCCTCCGCCAGTGCCGGGCTCTGCTGGCCGACCGCGGCTGGCACGCGCGCCTGACTCTTCCAACGCGCGCGGGCGAACTCCGCCACCCGACGCCCGCCCCGCCCCGGGCGGGCCCGCTGCACCTCTGGGATTTGCACGCAGATACACTCCCCAGCGCTGGAGAACCGAACCGGCCCCGACCGGTCTGTGGTCATCAGATGGTCATGAGACCTCCACGCTCAAACCTGGGTGCTGACGTTTCAAGGCTGTCCCCATAAGTGTAATGACTCCACTCCTTTTCGTAAGAGGGATCAGTGGGCAAGTTTTCCGTGAATCCCGTCCCCTCCCTTTTTTAAAAATTCTAGGCCTACATACTTTCATTTGCCTGCATGCTTTGGCTATTAACTGTCCCCAGGTGGACCTGCAAGTCCATCCAATACACAAACCCCACACATTTTCCCCCTTCACATTCATATAAATTAGTGCTGTTCCCTTAATTGACAATCATACTTAGAGGTATTGATTTCTCTGCCTGTCCCAAACACCACGCCCAATGCTTTAGAGACTTCAACTCACAATAATCCCCAAAGGACTGTTACTATTACTACTAATTACGATTACTATTATTATCCCGGTTGTTCCAAGCTATAGCCTGAGGCAGGAACGTTTGAGTAATTTACCCCCGGCCATATAACTAAGTGCAGAGTGAGGACTCAAGCAGTGACTCCAGAGACAGTGCTCTTACCCCCTCCATTGTCCCCAATTTAGCACACTTCTAGTGAGGGTTTGCAATGCTTACTTAGGACATCCTTATACTAAAAATTATTCGCTGTCTATTTAAAATTCACATTTAACTCAGCATCTTGTATTTACCAAATCGGACTACTCTAGTTGGGAGGGAAGAGAGTAGAAATAGAAGAGAGAACTCTAAAATAATAAAATTAGGTCCTTGCTCTTCTAGAGTTGATATCTATCTCATTGGAGGTTAATTTTTGTTGTTGTTAGATTGGTTAATTTCATTCATCTCATAATTTTCTGCAGATTGACTGCCCATGTCACCACCCTACCGAAAATAGTGCCTGCAAAGTACCACTGAACTTCTTACTCTTGGAGCTCTGCAGCATGTGACACTGTTAACATCCTTCTTGAAATTCCATTCCTCTGAAGAGGCTTGGGTTTCTTCCTACCTCTCCAATCACTTCTATTTCATATTTTTCTCTTACATCTTCTTCCTGAAAATTGGTATTCCTGCAGGTTCTACTCACCCTTCCCTCCTCTATCTGGAAGTAGGTCAATTAGCAGAAAATCAGCTAGTTGAATGCCAATTTGCTGATTAACTATTTGCCAAATTTACTAAATTTAAAGACTGCAATGTTGTATTGCAATAATTAGCAACTTTATCAAGAATTATTTAGCAGCATTAACAAAAATATTCATTCCAAGTTATTAGCTGTGAAATGTGTAGAAGTATATATTTCAGTATCAAAAACCAAAATAAAATGTAATGTGGGAATAAAAATTGGAATTATTTGGTTAATTTTTATTTCTTTCTGATGCTTTCAAATTAGGATTAAATTAAGTTGGCCTAAATTAAATTTTGGATGATTTCATTAAAAAGTAATTTAAGGGCAATTTAATTCAAAATTCTGATTTTTTCAGATGCTTTTGAATTTATAAATTAAAACAGTATGAAGGGGGCGCCTGGGTGGCTCAGTTGGTTAAGCGACTGCCTTCGGCTCAGGTCATGATCCTGGAGTCCCGGGATCGAGTCCCGCATCGGGCTCCCTGCTCAGCAGGGAGTCTGCTTCTCCCTCTGACCCTCCTCCCTCTCATGCTCTCTGTCTCTCTTTCTCTCTCTCTCAAATAAATAAATAAAATCTTTAAAAAAAAATATTAAAACAGTATGAAGAATAGGTGAGATAATACTAAAATATTTTAAATGTTTTCAGTATTAAAAAGGTAGGAAATGTCATTCAAAGGTACTATGAAATAAATCAGAAGTAGGTGAAAAACTTTGTCCCATGTCATATACTGGAGTGGTTTCTAATCAGGAACCATTGAAATAGGCAGACTTTGCTGTCGAAGGAATCCATGTTATTTATAACAAAGAGGAAAACTGTTCTACATTTTGGATATATTAATAAGTGATTAGGAACCTTTTTATGTTGATTACTGTTTTGCCAAACCTTTAATATTTTTAAGATTCTTTTACCAAATCCTCAGAGTATATCAACCAGAAAATGTCATACAATATTTAGTATATAATACGGTTATTCCCACTCTGTCCTATTTCATCTTTCTACTTAATTCATACTAACGATATGGTCCCTTCCAGATTATAGTAGTCCCTTTCAGATATCTTTACTTACTTTATAGCTAGCCTTCTTATAACCAGTTAACTATATATGTAACTTATATATGTTTCATATAATATGCATATATAACTAGTTAACTCTATATGTATGAATAAATGTATATATGTAAGTATGAAACAAGTATATATATATAAAATATACACATATCCATATATAATTCATAATCCAATTGTGATAGTCAATATTAAAAATGTGTGTATAATTTTTCCATATATTTCACCAACTCGTTCAAGCTGTTATGTTAAATTACATTCATTTGACAAATTTGTCAAATTGGTCATTCAGCAAATTGATCATTTGGCTAATTGGCTTTAGAAAAGTTGATATATCAGCAAAAATCCTGCTTTCCTGTCATATAATGCCTAAATTTCTTAAAAAGCCAAGCACTATAATTTGCATATATAGATTTTTACTCAACTCTTGAATGAATGAGCATCTTTAACATTTCTCCCTTTAAAAGTGCTTATTTATATGATAAGTCAATGTCTAGCAAAAGATCCCACCAGTGGTATTTTTTACCTTAAATTATTAACATAAGTGGATGGGATAATGTGACAATAAATAATTATAACTAGATAGAAATTTGTATAACCAAAAAGTCAACTTGGAACCAGAAAAAGTGATTATGTAGTTTACATAACTAATGATTTAAATTATATTAGTCTTTAGAATATTTAAACCTTTATAACACAGATTCATCATGGACCATGGACATGAAAAGGCAACTCCTGATCACTAAACTCCATGCTTTTGTAAGTTAAAAAAAAAAAAAAAAGTCCAGCTTTAAACCCCGCTATTAGGCCCAGCATCATGGGCATATGACATGTGTGGTCTCATAGACCCCATGCTTTGTTGAATGCTCTGCTGGCACCATTGTGAAATCCTTAATAATTTTTGAATGAGGGAATCCCCATTTTTATTTTGCCTGGTCCTGCTTGCCTTGATGATGAAAAAAGAGAGAGATTATAAATTTGTCGATCCTTCAATTTAAAAGCAATTAGAAGGGCACCTGGGTGGCTCAGTTGGTTAAGCATCTGCCTTAGAGTCCTGGGATCTAGCCCCATGTCAGGCTCCCTGCTTGGTGGGGAGTCTGCCTCTGCCCACCCCCTGGTGGGCACATACTCTCCTTCTCTCCCTCTCTCTCAAATAAAAAAATAAAATCTTAAAAAAGGAATCGATTTATTAAAAAAAATAAATAAAAGCAATTAGAAAGTGATAAAGAGTAAGAACTCTTGCAGAGCTAGAAGGCATAAAGGGTTCACTTGTGAATCACTTAACTTGGAAAATGAGCTGTGCATGGAAGACTGATTTTGAATCTAGACCTAATTGTGAGAGATGATGAACAAATTGAGGTACCTGTAGGAATAGGTTTGTTCTCTTAGTATGCCTTCAATAAGTATTCAATATGGTAGGCAGTAGAAATTGGGCAGTAATTTTTTTTTAATCTGTTTCCTCACAGAACATACATTCTTACTGGAGAGACTCAATAAACAAGATAGGTGAGTGAAATATATGGTATGTTAGAAAGTGATACATGCTGGAGAGAAACAAATAAGCAAGGAAGAATATCATATATGTGTGGGGGTGGGGGGTGGGACTGAGTGTGACACAGTTTTAAATAGGAAGACCAGGAAGTTGTCACAGAGAAGGTGAATTTTGAGTAAAGATCTAAAGGTCTAAAGGGAATTACTTAGCCACGTGGACATCTGGGAGAAGAGCATTCCAGGCATTTTAGAACAAATGTCAATGCCATGAGGAGGGAGTGTATTTGATGTGTAAGGAGCAGGGAAGCCAGAGTGGTATAAGACACAAAGTCAGAGAAGTAATGGGAGGAGGGGCCAATCATGCAGGATCATGAATTTGACTCTGAGTGAGATGGGAATCCACTGTAGAATATTAAGCTAAAATTTATGTTTTCAAAGAAACACCCAGATGCTATTTTGTTGCACTAGGGCAAGAGCAGATGCAGGGAGATCAATTCAGAGATAAATGCAAATAATCCAGGCAAGAATAATGGCATCTTGGACCTGGATGGTAACAGTGTTGATAGTGCAAAGAGGTCAGGTTGTGTGTATATTTGAGAACTAAGTTGATAGGATTTGCTGACAAGGAGTATGTAGGGTAAGAGGAAAAAGGAGGGGGTAAAATATAACTGCAAGAGTTTGGTCCTCAACATCTAGAAATGTGGAGGCCATTAAGTGCTGGTGAAGAATCTTGGAAAGAGTAGATTTGGAAGAGTGCATCAAGAGTGCACTCTTGGTAAGGGATTAAATTGGGGACAAGAATGGACACAAGACTGATTAGGATGCTATTGTAGCGGTCTCGACTAGAGGTGGTGAGGATGGAATTAGAAAGGAAGTATTGGAATTGTTAAGAAATGGGCAGATGCCTGGATATAGGTTAGTGGTGGGGTAAGGGAAATCTAGGATATCTTAGGTCTGGGGTGTTAATGCCTAGGTGGATGGTGCATCATTTACTATGATATGCAAAGCCTGGAGGAGGTACGGTTTAAGGTAGGTGATCCAGATGCCTGATTTGTCCAACTTGAGTCTGAGGTGCTGATTAGAAGGGTTGCTTACAGGTTAAGAGCATGAGCTTTGGAGGCAGACTTCCAGGGCTCCATGCTTCACTCTGCCACTTAGTAACAGGGAAACCTTGGACCAACTACTTAACATCTTTGTGCCTCAGGTTTCCTTTTACATAAAATGAGAATAGAACATTAACTGATAGTGTTGTTTTTGGGAAGTAAATGACTTAGTAAATGTAAAATGCTTATAATAGTGCCTAGCATACAGTAAGGGCTCAACAAACGCTAGCTATTCCTAGAGACTGAGTGTAAACGTCAAGTTAAGTAAACAAAATGTGGAATTATTCAGCAGCGTATAGATGGAATTGAAGCCATAAGAGCGGCTAAGATCTCAGGAGGGCAGACGGTTATGAACTTGGATGGGGAAAAAATTATAGCTTCATTTTGCATTCCCTTCAATTACTAATATAGACGACAAACCACAGTAGTGTTGTTGGATCCATGATATCAATGGAAATCATAGATATTTTCATATAATATTGTAATTGTTGGAGAGATCTTGAAACATCATTTATGCTCATCACTACTTAAAGGAATTATCAGACCCACAACAACATAACTATACTCTTCCTGCCTCAGATGCTAGTGCATTAGTTGTGTACTAAATGTGATGAGACACAAAGGCTACAGTATAGTCATTTTTTTTTTAAAGATTTTATTTATTTATTTGACAGAAAGAGACACAGTGAGAGAGGGAACACAAGCAGGGGGAGTGGGAGAGGGAGAAGCAGGCTTCCCGCTGAGCAGGGAGCCTGACGCAGGGCTCGATCCCAGGACCCTGGGATCATGACCTGAGCTGGAGGCAGACGCTTAACGACTGAGCCACCCAGGTGCCCCAATATAGTCATTTTTTAATAGACTATTTTTCAGAGCAGTTTTAGGTTCACAAAGTAGAGCAGAAGGTACAAAGACTTCCCATATACCCCCTGCCATCACTGTCATGGGGTGCCTCGGTGGTTCAGTCAGTTAAGCATCTGACTTCAGCTCAGATTATGATCTCAGGGTCCTGGGATTGAGTCCCGTGTCAGGCTCCCCACTCAGCAAGGAGTCTGCCTCTCCCTCTCCCTCTGCTTCTCCTCCTGCTCATGTTCTCTCTGTCTCTCAAATAAATAAATAAAATTGTAAAAAAAAAAAATACACACACACACAATGCACACACAATGGAATATTACTCAGCCATCAAAAAGAATGAAATCTTGCCATTTGCAATGACGTGGATGGAACTAGAGGGTATTATGTGAAGTGAAATTAGTCAGAGAAAGACAAATACCATATGATTTCACTCATATGTGGAATTTAAGAAACAAAACAGATGAACATAGGGGAAGGGAAGGAAAAATAAGATAAAAACAAAGAGGGAGGCAAACCATAAGAGACTCTTAACTCTAGGAAACAGACTGAGGGTTGCTGGAGAGGAGGTGGGTTGGGTGGGGGATGGGGTAATTGGGTGATGGGCATTAAGGAGAACACTTGATGTGATGAGCACTGGGTGTTATATGCAACTAATGAATCACTAAATTCTACCCCTGAAAGTAATAATACACTATATGTTACCTAAATTGAATTTAAATAAAAAAATTTTTTTTTAAAAAAGACTAGTTTTGCTGCCCTAAAAATCCTCTGTGCTCCTCCTGTTCATCCCTCCTTCCCCAGAATCCCTGGCAACCCTGATCTTCTTACTGTCTCCATACTTTTGCCTTTTCCAGAATATCACATATTTGGAATCATACGGTATGTAGTTTTTCCGGATTGGTTTCTTTCACTTAGTAATATGCATTTAAGTTTCGCTTAGTAGTATCCCTTTAAGTTCTAATGAGCTAAATAGCTCATTTCTTTCTAATGCTGAATAATATTCCATTGTCTGGATGTACCACAGGTTATTTATCCATCCACCTACTGAAGGACATCTTGGTTCCTTCTAAGTTTTGGCAATTGTGAATAAAGTTGCTATTAATATTCATGTGCATTTTTTATGTGGATATAATTTTCAGCTCATTTGAGTAAATACCAAGGAGGATAATTGCTGGATTACATGGTTTACCGTATGTTTAGTTTTATAAGAAACCATCAAACGGTCTTCCAAAGTAGCTGTACCATTTTGCATTCCTACCAGGAATGAATGAGGAGGAGTCCTCTTGCTCCACATCTCCCCCAGCATTTGACGTGTTCTGGATTTTGGCCATTCTAATAGGTGTATCATGGCATCTCATTTATTTGCATATCCCTGATGAAATAATGATGTGTAGCAACTTTTCATATGCTTATTTGCCATCTGTATATCTTCTTTGGTGAGGTCTTTGGCCCATGTTTTAATTTAATTTAATTTGCTTGTTTTCTTATTGTTGAGTTTAAGAAATTCTTTGTATAAATTTTTGCATAACAGTCCTTAGATATGCCTTTTGCAAATATTTTCTCCCAGTCTGTAGCTTGTCTTTTCAATTACTTGACCGTGTCTTTTGCAGAGCAGAAATTTTAAATTTGAATGAAGTCATATTCATCAATTAGTTCTTTCATGGATCGTGCCACCACAGTGTTTTTATTTGTAAAAATTCTTACAAATAGCACTTTCTTCATGCAAGAAAATCTCAAGATGAAAAGCTAGGATACTTCCAAAATGGAATTTCCATTTAACAAATTATTTTTTTCTCCTATAAAATGGGAGAGACTCTAATTCAGCCATATTCACTGAAAATGTTCAAGTTGGTTCCTGAACTGGAACAGATGAAATTGTTGCAGCAGGTGATGGAGAGGATGTGACCACCAGTTGACCCACTCCCCTAACCTTGGAATGCACACTGTGCCCACCATTTCTGTGTCCCTGAAACAGTGTGAACAGTGGGAACAGGGACACAGCCTCGAAAGAACGAGGCATTGTTGAGACCGTCTGCGCTGTATACATGACTGAACCCAGTTAAGATCTCCATATAAACTTTTAAGATTCCAGCAGGTAGTACAGAAATCTACTTGTTCTGCTGCTGCCCAAGACAAGCCTCCTGTGTAAGTTCCTTTGCTTATTAAAACTTCCGCCTACTAATCTGGAGTGGTCTGCCCCTTCCTTCCGTCTCTCCTTGCCCTCCATGTAGAGAGGCTCATTTCAGATTTTACCTGGAAGCTCCCAAGGTTGCAAACCAACAGAAATCTAGGAGAGGTTCTCAAGTCAAATGTTTTCATTCAGGGTAGAATTATAAAAATATCGTAAAATTTTGAAACAAGCAATGGAGGAACTTGGCCTCCTTACTGTTCCCCTGGAGTATGTGGCTGGAAGAATTCTTATTCTGTGAGTCTCTGTTGGAACTGACCAAGACCGTTGAGAGGCTCAAAGATGTGAAAAGTTGTTTTATTGTTCTGTTTTCTTATAAGGATTATTTCTCCAAACAAAACTTCAATTGGAAAAAAAGCACTACAGTCCTCCCATGATTGCAGTAATACTTGGTAATGTAATATACCCAGTATTTTTACCTTCATCGGAAAAGTAGCACCTCATAATGTCACCACTTTCTGTTTTTCAACACAGACATGCGCTAGGAATTAAGACTATTCTTACAATCCTGAGAGAAGCTTTACCAACAAGCATAAAAGTTATCAACATTATCCTCTGATAATTACTCTGAATAATTGAATTTATAAATTTGTCAAAAACAGGATCAGAATATGAAGTTCCTCTTTACCAAATAGTTCATTGAATTTCCCAGAGAACAAGACTTAAATGCATGTCTGAATTAAGGACAGTTGGCTTTAACTTCTCTAAAAGAAAAGAAACTCCACGTTTGGAACACTTTGAAAAAAAATGATTTATCTATGAATTGGCTCACCTGGCAGTTATTTTTAACCATATGAATAGATAAAGCTTTCATTTCAAGTCCATTGTGGTTTCTACTTTAAAATATATATATAGTTTCTAGGATTAGCAACTAGTCAGGAATGCCAAACTTTGAAATGCTGCAGTAGGTGCTTCATCCTCAGATGACTGTCGATTTCTTCAAAAAGGGAAATCTATGGACAATTGGAAACTATTGAGGATTCTTTCAGAAGTTACTTTGATAGTATTAAAGCTGAACCACAGATCCACAATCCTTTTCTTTCTGTTATAAACTCTATTGAAGGTATTGTCCTAGACCATGTTCTTTGATCTTAGGACCAAATCTTATTATAGTTGAAATTTAACTCAAAAAGCCTTTGAGAATCTTGGTGTTCTTTGAAACAAGCTTTCCTGGCCTTGCAACGTGAGCTAAAGGAGGTTTAATTCCATTTGCAAAAAAATATGTGTCTTAACTAATCAATATTTTCAGTACTTATAACCATTAAAGCAAAAATTTGAAATTGATGGAATGTCCAACATAATATATATATTATGTATACATAATATATATATATGTTGTCTGGTTGAACACCACTTCACATTTAATGTTCTTATACACGTTAAGATATAACTTAAGTAGCTTTTAAATTGATATTTTGAAAATAAGACATGATTTTAAGCTATATTTGAAATGCATTGCCTTATTTTTGTGTTAATAAAGATGAATATCATGCATTTATTTGGAAATATATTTATAATTATATTTTAATATAGTTTCCTGTGTAACTCTAAGAATTTTATTTTGTGCACTTAAATATATTATTATTAGAAAGAACTGACAGGCTTCACTTGAGTGCCAAATAACACAAAACAGTCGAGAACCCCTGAGACAGAGAAGAACTTAGGTCACATGATTGGGGTTTGAGAAATCCAAAGTCTAGAAGAAGAGAAGTTAGCAGACTCAGAGACAACAGCCGTGAGTTAAGAGAAAAGTAGGATAGTTTTGCAACATGAAAATCAAGAGAAGAATGTGTCTGAGGAAGGAGTGGTCATTTGTTATCAATGCTGCCGAGAGGTTATTAAGGTAGTGCTTTCTCTTGACCTTGACATGAATATCTTCAGTGGAATGACAATTTCCATAACCCCAAATTGAGTGAGTGAGTGGGAGAGAAGAAGTGGAGACAGTACCTATAGACAACTCAGTTAAGCAGCTTTCCTTGTTTTGAATGGGAACAAAGAAATGGGGCTCTTCCTTGAGGGAGATCTGTGACCAAGACATGGTTTTTTATAAAAGATGCAAGATACCAGGCCACATTACTGCTGTTAGGGCTGATGCAATACAGGGAGAAACTTCTGATGGAAAAGTCTAGAGAGGAATAACCTCAGGAGAGAAATTACTGAGAAAGAGAGAGTGTTGGGATTCAGAGCAATAGTGGAAGAAAGTCTGGAAGTCTGGGTCCAGATTCAGGAAGGCTGTTAGGTTTGGTCATGGGCTGATGCTGGGTTCTTGTCTGATTGTTGCTGTTCCCTGGTAAAGCATGAAGCAGTGTTGTTAGCTGGGAGAGGAATGTGAAACAGGCATTTTGGGGAGTGGGAAGTGTATACTAGGGAAGTGTAGTGGAGTTCCAGGGCAGTGAAAAGTATTCATTTGAGATTTGTGACCATTATTTCCTTTAAAATTTTTATTTTGAAAAATTTCAAGCCTGTTTGTGATAAGTATACCCTTCCTTAGATTATACCTTAAGTATACCCTTAGATTCACATTTTCTGTCATTCTCTCTCTCCATATCAAGTACAAACACCTTTGCTGCTCTTATTGAACCATTTGAAAGTTAGTTACAATGGAACACTTCATCCCTAAACACTTCAACATGAACAAAGTCATTCTTCATGAATACAAATGTAACACTCAGCAAATTTAAAACACTGATACTACAGCCAATATTTAAAATTTTCTGAGTGCCCTAATAATATTCTTTATAATTTTATTTATCAAGACTGACATATTCCTTTAAAGACAAATGTCTTTTTGTTCTCTTTTTAACATAAAACAGTTCTTGACGTTTTTTCCCTTTTCAATTTTTTTGGTCTTTCATTCTTTTATGACATTAACATTTTTGATAAGTCCAGGTTAACTGTCTTTCAGAATGTTGTACTTGTTATTTTAGAATGGGACTTACCAGAAGGTTGTGTAATTTTCTTCAACAAAGTTCAGGTGATCAGATGCATGCAGGGAGTAAGCTCTCAGGGTAGTTATATTTAAGCAGGACTGTGTGTGATTGGGAACAAAAGGGTGAGGGAAGTGAAGGGTAATTGTAAGGGAGTTCGAATGATAAACCATCAACTCTAAGTGGGTAAGAGGGAACGAGAGCATGAATGGAGTGAAGGTAATGATAAAGGGGTGGTTAGATGACTGGAGATCTCTACAAAGTCTCTGTAACACGAAAGAATTGGGTCAGGAACATAGGAAAGGCAGCTGATCAGTGAATACATCTGTGATTTTTCACTATACAGGTCTGCTGAAAGCCTGTGTTTACACCTGAGATAAGATGCAGGAGATAGATGCTATACACAAAACTGTTTTATGAGCACCATTGCTAGAAGTACCTCATATATTATACACATAAGGACTTGTAAAGTCCTTTACCATAACTTAGAATTTATGTTACGCCTCCTAAGAAGAGCACTCGTGATTCTCATACTTTATTATCTTCTCAGCATCCCTAGCAGAAAGGAATCGTGTTGTTGATAGGCAACTGTCAGGTAGAACTTGTAAGTGACTAATGAAATCATTAAGTCCATCGACAATAGCTCCAAGAAGAGAACCAGAGTGCGCACTCACATGTATTAGCCGAACTGAATGCTCCTCAGATTACACAATGTCTATCACTACCCAGATCGCCTGCACACCTGCCAGGCTGGGGTTTAATGGACGTCTCTATTTCAATTACTCTACATTATGCCTCTTATTTTGTCAAAGGCCAATACTGATATAAGTAGCTGCCTAGAAAGGATAAATTCTCAAAATGTGCCCTCAACAAATAATTTTAGATTAAGGAGGTATGCAGTAACTGAAAGCCATTTATTAGCACTCAATTCTGGTGATCCCAGGCACAAAGCCAAAGCATTTATGGATGTGGTGAGTACTGGCACCAGGTCCTGTACTTAAAATTATTTTATGAAAAACACTGCACCCTGAGTGCAGAATCTATCTGCCTTCATTAACTGACATTCTTTACCATTGTTATCATAAGCCAACATTCAATGAACGTCTACAGGGTTTTGGCACTACATAATGTTCTATTTACACTTTCTTTTTTTAAACACTGACATAAGTATGAAAAAGGGAAATATGAGTATTATTCCCTTCTAAAAGGACTATAAAAGAGGAGCACGATGACAGGGAAATAACACTGGAAATTTTCTTTCACTTTTTATTAAAAATTTACTATGCTTCTTTTTTTTGATGAAATGGCTGAAATAGAACTATTTCAGTCATGGCATATGCTATTTTAATCAAATTTCTGCCTGAAATACTGAATTGGCTTCAGAAAATGATAGTGGTAAAATAACACATCTCACAGTAGCTTCATCTTAATTTATACCAGAAGCACATTCTGAGGTCCTCGCATTAAGTTTTAATTCAATAACACTTCCATCTTGAAAAATCTGATTGGCTTGCATTGGAATTAAGCCTGTCCAAATAACACACTTAATTAGAGAGAGCCCCAGGTAGAACCAAAATACGGGCTTCAGGTGCCCTCTGGTGGCTGACAGACAGAACAACCAAATACAATTTGGAGTCTGGAATAAACAGGCACATGCCAAATTTCATTCTCTGTTGCATTTATTTATTCATTTCTTTAAAAGAACTTATCAAGAATTTATTCTGTTAGGCACTTCGGATCCAAAGATAAATGGTATACAGTCTATGTAATAGAGGAGTTAATAGCAGAATGAGGGTAAAACTGACTACAGATAATTTCAACCCTCCCTGAGTGCTGTTACAGAGAGATTTATTCTATTCCAACCAAGATATGTTGGTTACCTTCATTCTTGTAGGTATTATCATGGTAATTAATATTATATAGAAATTCCTGACAAATAAAAGCAGCTATTTTCCACACAGGGTGTAATTCATCTATCTTTATAAATCTAGAAAACACATAGTAAATAATTACATATTTCTAGAGTTTTTCCTAGGAGTAACTCTAATCCATATTGCTTTTATGATTACCTTATTAATAGTATTAGCAGTTTTGTAATTATTTTCATTCTTGCCAGATAACATTATCAGACCTATTATGCAGCAGAGTCGGTCTTACCTGATAATTCAGTGTCATAGATGGAACTGGAACTCAAATTGCCTGACTGCACCTGTTAGTTTTCTTGGTGGATTCATCCAGTGACTTTTGTGTGGTTTCTAATGGTAATATGAAGGGTCTTATGAAGTCACTGAGTAATATGACACAGCCATTTACAAGAAGGGTTAAAACACACACCACACACACACAGACACACACACACACTGGATCATTTCCAACGTCAGCTACTGAGCAACTGTCGTAATTCTCTTGAGTTTTATCAAGTTATGAAAAGTCCCATATCCAATTACCAATCCCCAGCATCACCCAGGCCCTGGCTTGGCACTGCTCAACCAAATGATACACTCTTAATGCCAAAGCAAAGTGATTACATAAATAATTTAGTTAGGTCTTCTTTAATCCTATACAAGAGAAGCTCATAGTAATCTTAATTAGTATTTTACTCACCCAGTGCAGTTGTGTAACAGTATTCTCCTTTTGAATTCCTGACATTGAGCATGGAATGGTGCAAGATCTTTAAAGAAGGTATTCCTAGTTTACATAAATCAATGATGGGAGTCAGAAGTTGGTTTATTTGAAAAATATCAATGGTTCTAGATGCAAACAAGACATTCCTAAGAAGTCAAAAAAACCTAGAGGTAGTGGGCGCAGAGGTGGGCAGTTTTTGGCATTATCACTTTAAAATTATGTTCTTTCGTACTTTCAATTGCTATGTTCAATTCAACTTTCTTTTGTTCCATTTCAAAATATTTTGTTTTCATTTTCTCGTTTTCCTTTTAAGCTACTAAAATATCTTCATGAGCAATTTTTGGTTTGTTTTCACATACAAATAAGATCTATTGTTCTTAACATTTCTGATGTACCATTTAAGACTGTTTCCTTTTTGATTATGGGCAACAGAACAATGAATGTAACTATCATTGCTTTATAAGAGATGAAACAAACTCTTGTGCAGGTTTTGTGATTTTGTGTGTGTGTGTGTGTGTGAGAGAGAGAGAGAGGTCACTTTACATAATTAAGTCCAATTAGTTCAAAGACTACATTTAAAATATAAATTCATCAGAAATATAAAATTCTATCTCTGGAACAGTAAACCAAAAATTAACACGAAGTCTTTTCTCAACGATACCCAATTGTATTGTTACCTTATTTTGTGCTCGCATAATGTTCATTCCCTTGTCCATCCATCTACAAATACGTATCACGCAAAGTCAAAAAGTCGTTTCCTTTCCTCCAGATGTATGCGACGTTCAAGAACCAGTGTGTTGAAATTATGCACAGGTGCTTCTTATAGAAAAAAAGTGGTTGAGAATCTAAACCAGACAAAGGAATGTTAGAATGTTTTTGCAACAACTCAAGCTGAATTGTGAAGGTAAAGTAGGAATGAGAGAAGTAAAACGGCTTTCTAGGTTGATGAAGTTTTGTATTTGGGGATGAATGAACTCGATACTTTTGAGGACTCTTTAGAGTAACTAGAAGTAAATGTCAGACCTGGTTGCTATGGTCAAGCTTGAATTTTACGTTGTAAACTAAGAACCACTGAGAAATTTCAGGTAGACTAAAATGACAAGGTTTGACTTTTAGTTAAGGTCACTTAGGTAATAGTGTGGAAGAGTCATTGGAGGAAGCATGAAACAACGACAGCAGGAAACATTAGGAGCCCGCTGCAGAAGTGGACAGTCGACAACCTTGCTACAAACTGGTCCTCCATTAGCTGCACAAGCATTGACTGGGAGCTTGTCAGAAATAGAGAATGTTGTGCCTTATCTCTTACCTTCTGAATCAGTATTTTAACAAGCTCTGGTAATCTGTAGGTCTGGGAGGTACCACTCACAGAGATAAGGAACACGGTAGGGGCAGTTACTGGAGGAAAAGAAGTCACTATCCTAGGTGTGGTCAGTTTAAGGTGTTTATGGAACATCCAAGCAAGCTGATCCATAGCAGTTGGGTATACGGGTCTGGAGGCTGGGTTGAAGTCTGGTTTAGAGAAACAATTTACCATTTATCAACAAGTTTGTATTTGAATCCATGGTCCAACCCAAGTTTCCTGGGATTTGCCCAGGGAAAGTATATCATTAGTCAAGCAGAGGGCCCAGGAGGGAACACTAAGAAACACCATTATTTGAAGTCCCATACAGCAAAAGGTATCCACAAGACACAGAAGGAACTTCCAGTGGTAGGAATACACAATGTGAGTAGTGGGAAGAAAGTTCCAAGTGGCAGGATGGTCAACATTCTCATTCCAGCAGAGGTCACATAAGAACAGACAAAAGTCCATTGGATTTGGCAATCTTGATGTCAGAGTAAAGCTACAGGTGGAGATTATTTCCCATAAAGTTCTTTCTTGACCTTAGTATGTGGGGATGCAATTTAGAGTTTCTGCTCTCAAAGTTCAGATGAGTAGAGTATGAAAGAGGAGCTTGGTGTGGAGCCAGTTTGCAAATGTTCTCTCTTCCAATAGGATGGTAAATTCTTTGAGGAATAAGGAAGGCACATAAAGATGAGTAAGACCCAGTCCCAACCCTCAGCATTTATAACAAATCAGAAATAAGACATCCGTAGTACAAGATGGGACATGTATTATAAAATAGCAGAGATTCAAAAGAGGGATACACCACATCCAGACATTAAGAAGAGCCTGCTTACTCCTCCTCAGTTGTTAGCACAGAGATATGCACATACTTAACACTTAAACTATATCAATTGCTGAATTTTCCTCTGAACAAATCTGGTATATTATTAATAAAGTCCCTTTTATTCCAAAATCCAAGGAAACTTCAAACTCATTCATGAGATATTTATTAAAATAACACATTTAGGGAAAAAATCAATACAATGTATACATCATTACTGAAAACTGTATACCATCATACAAAAAAGGATTTTATTTTGGGAAATTGATTCCTAATTTATGGCAAGTTTTACTTTCAGAAATAAAACCACAAAACAACACAATCTCATCCAATCTTAAAGGCTGGCATGCTGAGCAAGGAATGTTCTTATTCTTTGTAGGAGCTCCTTCTTTACACTGTCAGGTACCAGGGCTGAAATACAAAAATAAAAATATAGGAGTAAGAAGATTCCAATTAATATATGTCAATTTGGTATTTGATATTTTATTCAGAATTAACAAAATAATTTCATGAATAACCCATATGCCTCAAAAAAGAAAGAGGTAAAGATATCTGAAAAAATAAAGTATATTTGCAATTCATTATTTGAGTGAACTATCCAATACCTAAATATACTGCACACTAACGAGAATAAAATATGGGAAAATTCTTTAAACTAGGAGTGGAAAAGACCTTTTTGAAACAGAGGGTTATAACAAATTGATAAATTTGATATAAATCAACAATGGCAATTTAGTAAGTGGGTCAAAATCACCATAAAGAAAGGCAAAAGACAAAAAGTGGGAAAACACTCTTATAAAAATGGGCTGATCTCTCACTGCATTTCTCCAAATTGATAAAAGATCAGACTAATAGAAAAATGAGCAAAAGAGATGAAGAAAAGGCAAAACACAGTTCTTGAACATAAAAGGGGTGTAACTTCATAATTGAAATGTAAATTAAAACCACAAACAGCATGTTTTGCCAATTATATTGGTTAAAAACCAAAGGTCAGTAATATCCTGTGTTGGCAACACTGAGGGAAAACTGGCTCTCTTATATTAGCTGGTGGAGATTATAAATTGGTACCATACTTTTGGGAAGGTAATTTGGCAATACTGTATTGAAGTAAGTGCACATACTCTCTGACTCAGCAAGATGCAAAAATTGCAACAGGAGTTACATTTGTGGTATTTTTACTTCTTCAATTTTGAACCATGTGACTATTATCTATTCAGGGTATCACACTAAAAAAAAAGGCCCTGCTCTTTGAAATTTTAATTAGAGCCCTGCTCTTTGTAATTTTAAATTACTATTAAATGTCAACAAATGAATCTACACTATTTTTTTTCTTTTCTTGGCTACTAATAAATAAGGACAATAGTGAATTAACTAAAATTTCTAATGCTACTTGCTTGTATCCAAAGGAAATGAAATATTTCAGATACAGTTCAGTATTCCAAAAATAAGTACACAAATTAAATAGGACACGTACTCCTCTTTACAGATTGTTTAGTTTAAGCCTGCTAGAAATAAAAGCTACATAATTAATTCAAGACCACTGGAAACGTGATCAGTACGTATATTAAACACACTTTTAATAAAAATTAAGGTGATGGGAGTATAGATTAGTTGCCTTGGAGTTAGGGATAAGGTATGACTATAAAAGGATAGCTTGAGGGAGTTTTTTTGCGGGGAGGAGGGTAGTTCCATGAATCTGTACATGTGTATACAATTCATGGAACTGCACACTAAAAAATGGTCAATTCTACTGTATGTTAGTTAAAAAAAGAAAATAAATACTTCTCTTGGCTATAAAGAAGACTAAGAACATAAAACAAAAGATTTATTTTTATTTCTCTGTTCTGTATTTGCTCATTTTCTAGCAGTGGAGCTATAAGGGGTTGAAATGTCTAAGACACAAGTGTTGAAGGAGAAGCAAAGAAAATTTCTGCCCTGTATAACCAGCTCCAAAATGGTAATAGCTTAAGCATAAACTACAGAAGGAAAATAGAAAAAGAAATTGGAGGATATTATTTTAAAATGTAAATCCATCTGGGGAACAATAAATACTATATTTTGTTTTTCTTTCCCTGAGACATACTTGATGAAAAAGTCTTTTTTTTTTAGCTGTAAACAGCCTACAGATGGCTGGAAAGGACTACAGGATTCTGTAGCTCTACCCCAGCAGGTAGTTCAGAGAATTAGTACTCTCTAGTAATAATTTTCAAACTTTTTTACTTTTTACACTTAAATTCTTTTTACTACTTCTGTGTGACAAAACAGATAATGGATTATCTAATTTATCTGCTTTCACTTAAAATTACCAAAAGAAACCCTTTCACAAAATAAATGAAAATAATGTAGCCACATCTGAGCTAACAATGTAATGTAGTTCTTAATATTTATTACATATCATAAATGTTAATATACTGTTTCATCTCTTTCCTTTGCCTTCTGTAAGGAAATGAAGATGATGGTAGTGTGAATTTTAAATACAGATTACCCAGAACACAAAGTTTTAGAGCCACCAAATTCTTAATTTAGACACTTAAGAAGACAGAGCTTTACTTATTTTTAAAAAGAAAAACAAGAGAAGAGCATTGACCCTGGGGCTGGAGTAAAACTTTGAATTATTAAATATTTAAGTGAAATTGGGCCATATCTAATAAAATTTATAAATCCTAGCTTCAGGTAATACTTGCCTCTACAAAAATCCCACATTTTAAAAATTATCTGTCTTAACCACCATCATCAACTTATATCTGTATACTGTTTTAGAGTCCAAAAACATTTTATACCTCTTATCTCATGTATTACTCAAGACTATGCTAGAGAGGCAGGAAGGCAATTATAATCTTTCCCAATGAGGAAATGCAAGTACCCAAATAATTCTGGAAAGGTTGTTTTTCCCTATAAAAAGAAAGAAAAGCTGAACCAGTGAGGGAGAGAGAGAGAGAGAGAAATCATGTCTTCAGCACACCTTTCCTTTCACACAATTTGTATTCCTTACCTCTGCCTTTTGGTGTGATTTCAGCCACCAAGTCATCAACAGTAACGTGTTCTAGTCCTTTTTCTTTAATTACCTCTTATGCAAAAGCAAAAAACAAATCATATCATTTAAAATCATTATCTGTAAGAAAGATTTTCATAGAGGAAGGGTTAAGATCATGTTTTTAGAGTGCAGACTGGTCTTTAAAAAAAAAAAAAGAGGACACTTCTTTTTTTCTTTTCTAATGAAGATTTAGTTCAACCTTAAACACATTAAGTATTCACCAGATCAAAATCTTAAAAGCCTGTTCATCTCTCAGCTAAATAACCTGTAACTTAACAATTATTATAACACTTAGAATGAATTTGGACTATAAAGTCAAATCTAATTATGTGTAAAAAGCTGGAAACATATAACTGTACAGATCTTATTTCACCATAATCATACCAGCTCTTGAATGTATGGAAGGGGTAAAAAGCTATTATTTGAGTCTAACTTGTAATTTCATTGCCCAAAATTAAAGAATAGAACAACTCCTTTGTTCCTTTCTCTTCTCGAGGCTGGGCCAAAGGAGAGAGAAGAGGGCAAGGAGTTAATATTTACTGGAACACTCTTATGTGCTGCGTGATTTACGGCATTTGATATTCATTAACAATCTAATGGGCTGGACATTTTTCCACTTACAAGTGACCCAACTGAGGCTTAAAGTAAATAACTCATCCAAACATGAGCTGAAATCCAGTTCCAGTCTCTTTCAGTGAAGGTCTGTATGACCCCCGAAACTATGCTTTTTCTAATGTGCCACACTGCCTTCTTAGGGTTAGTAATATAAATAGTCTCTATTATTAATTGTAGAAACCATTACAATATAATAGGAGTTCACTGAAAATATCCAGAATTCCAGTATACCAAAGCCGAGCCAGAAGAGGCTCATCTTCATGACATGTATCAACTATCTAGTGGCATCATCATCGATACCTAGCAATTTTATAAGCTTCCATTCTACATTTTAAAAAATAAGTGTAATTACCTAAGATCTTTTATAGGTAAATTTTCAAAAATAACACTGTTAAAGCCAGGAGATATAATTCCCATGGACTCTGCCAATCATAAAGTGTTCAATTTGTTATAAAGTAAAAACATAGGAATAACTAATGTTTCACGTTGAGTAGGCACACTGAAAAAGGATGGAATGCATACTTTGATGCCAGAAAAAATCTTGCCTCACTTGTTTTAAGAAAAAAAAAGAAAATTTCTAAAGATTCAGGAATTATCTCTACCAAAAGGAGACAGGGGGAAATCATTACCAGAAGATTGAATTTTCTATTTGTTTAAAATTATGTTCAGCACTCGATAGATCTTAAAATACTGCCTATTATTTTTCTAGTGAACCCCAAGCCAACAAGAAGAATGAAATTAGCTTATCTTGTAAATGAAACTGATTACCTTTACAGTGTGCCTTCAACTGGTCCTTCCAGCCACATTCAATTAATTTAGCTCTCAGCAACTCTTTGAGGCTGTTGAGAAAGAAAATTTTTCATATTAAACTATAACAAGGTACAATATTTTAGGTAGGAATGTTTGAAGCAAAAGTTCAAATGTTCCCTGCCTTCTAATCCCAAAAACTTTACCTTAACTGTGACCTAATCTTGGTTTTATTACTAAATAATTCTTTGACCTTATGCAAGTCATTTGAACTCTGGACTTCATTTTCATCATCAGTAAAATTAATTCTCAAGAAACTCTACTCTCTGGCCTTCTCATACACTTTCTACTCACCTCCACCAACAGGAATATTGTGGATCTTGTACAACTTCTAAATGGTATTACTTGAGCTTGAAGCTGCTGCACCTCAAAATCTTAAAACTCCAAAATCTATTCTCTGACTACAGACTCTTATCCTTGAGCTCTCTTACTTCCCCATCATATCCCTCTCTAACCTCAAAAACTTTCCCCTCAATTTTTTCCCGTAACCTTCTAAATTATATACTAAGTGTGGTATTTCATTGATTCTAAGACTGTTTTTTCCCCACATTTCAACAATTCAGTAATTAGTATGCCTATCATAATTTAATTGGCAGTATCTTCTTTTACCCTACTGGTAAAAAAAAATAATAATAATGGTGTGTATAGCAACTAATGGCATCATGGGTGTAATTAAACATTTTCTTACCAATATTTTCTTATCCTTTTGCCATACCCATTCTTACAAATCTTCAATCGTCAACCTAAGGAATTTCTCAGTGCTTGAACATGTCATGTCCCAAAACAAACCACTTCTCTTTCAATATTTCTAACCATTCACTACGTGACATTTCCATCTTGGTATTTAATTAGGTCTTTCCATCTTAATAGAGCCAAAACCCAACTCCTGCTTCTCTCCCACTTCAACCGATTCTCCCTGTCAGAATGCCATTGTCCATCCTTGTTCCTCAGGCTAGAAAACTTGGCATCCTTCACTCAGCAACTCTGTTAACACTATACATAAAATCCAGAGGAGCAATTCCTATTGGTTCCAGTTTTATTTTTTTATTTTAGTTTTTTTAAAGATTTTATTTATTTATTTGACAGAGACAGACACAGCAAGAGAGGGAACACAAGCAGGGGGAGTGGGAGAGGGAGAAGCAGGCTTCTCGCGGAACAGGGAGCCCGATGTGGGGCTCGATCCCAGGACCCTGGTATCATGACCTGAGCCGAAGGCAGACGCTTAACGACTGAGCCACCCAGGCGCCCCTCCAGTTTTAAATATATACTTCAATTCAAATGTTTTTCACCATCTTTGCCATTACTCCCCTATCCAAGCCATCTTCTTTTTTGACTAGACTGTTACCAAAGCCCCTAACTTGTTCCCCTGCTCCCTCCCTTATATACTTTGCTCTCCTTCCTCTGCTCAAAAGGGTCTGGTGGCTTCCCAATTTACTTAAAATTCCAAATCTATGCTACAGCCTAAATAATCCTCCATGATCTTGCCCCCCTCCCCAGCTATGCCTCTGACTTTATCTCTTCTTCTCCTCATCCAATTTATTCAGGCTCATGAGCTTCCATGTGGTGATCAAAATACCAGCAAGCTCCTGTCTTGGGTCCTTGGCTCTTGGGAGTCCCCTCATTCCTTCATATCCTTCTGACCTCTTATCAGTGAAGCCTTCTTTATTTTTTGTCTCAAATACACACCTCATTATTCTCGGTTTTATTTTTCCTCTAGAACTTATCACCATCTACATAATACAGACTTATTTTCTGTCTTCTCCCATGTAAGCTCCATGAAAGAACAGACTTTATTTTGTTCACTACCCTATCTCCAGCACCTTAAGAGGACATAGCATATGGTAGAAACTCAGTAATTTTAAGCTGCATGAATGAAAAAAAACAAACATAAATAACCTCCTTTCCTCATTACGGCTAATACTCTCCTAAAACAAATAAACATAAATAACCCCCTTTCCTCATTACTGCTAATACTATCCTCTCAGTTCCCCAAGGCATTGTTCTGGATGTCTTCTTCCTCATTTCTCATATTGAGGGCTGCTTTTACTTTAAAAAATTATAAGTTCTTCTATTTTTGCTGTTTTCCATTTTTAATCTGATATAATCTGCTAACATGTTCTTCTGTAATCTATGTCTAGCCCTTCAAGTCTCTCTTCCACATTGCCAGGCTAATATTCCTAAAGAGCAAATGTGATGTAGTCATCCCCCTTCTTAGGATCTTTTAATGACTCCCACCACCCAAGGATAAAGTCAACAACAGATGTTTCTGCAAACCCATCACCCATTTTCCTGACCTTTCTTTGACACCACTCTTAGTGTAAGAAATCTAAATAGGGTTCCAACATTGGAAATGAGACCTAAGCAAGGTTGACCATAACTGGCCTATGTACCTAAGTAAGATGGTAATCACGCCAGGTACTTTGCTGGAACTACTAGGAGAAAGGTAGTCTGAGCCAGAGGGTATGAACTCTGAACTGCTAATCTCTGCCACCTTGTGGGTAGAGCCTGCTTGAGAATAAAGCGAACACAGAAGAAAACAGAGCTGAGAAAGAAAAAGAAAGACATATTCTTGGTAACAATTTTTGGGTGCTTGGACCCAGTGGAGACTGAAGCAACTTCGAGCTCTAAACTTTGTACTTAGATGAGCTTATATATTTCACTGGTTAAGCCGGTTTCTGAGTTCTATCATTTACAAATGAAAGAATTCTGACTTATACAAAATCCACTCCTCTTGTCCACTGTTACAGCAACATCACCTTCACACTTCACCTGCTAGCTTTAATTTTGTAGCTCCTCAGAACATTATCATGTTGTAACAAATCCCTGTGACTTTGCACATTCTGTTCCATCTACCTAGAATGTCTTCTGTTCTTTATTGGCTGGAAGAATGGCTAATCTTTTTCCCGAGTTGAAGGAACTCTTTTACTATTTTGTAACTGATTACCTTAACCCCCAAGGTAGAGTTGAAAGATCCCTCCTGTTCCTTATATATTTCTCTTATGCAACTTTTCACCCTGTTTCTGGAAGCCTTTCTTGATTCCTGAGTCTCTGTTTAGTACTTCCAAACCTGTTCATTCTTCAAATATTTACCTTGGCCAATTATGTGCTAGTGATGATGCTAGGGATACAATGGTATTTCTACTGTCAAGGAACTTAGATTACACTGCAGGACACAAACAAGCAAAGCAGGTGGTTATAATATGTGATTAAATGCTAGGCTAGAACAAGGGATCTGGGACTTAACAGATTCCTGTAAGAAGTGATGTTTAAATTAAGACCTGAAAGATGAGCTAGAATTAATTAAAGATCAGGGGAAGAAGAGTATTTCAGAGTAGGAACAGCACATGCTGCTCTGAAGTTGAGAGTGTAGAAACTGAAAACTGGTTCTACCACATTATCTCCCTGTTAAAAACTGGGTAACATTATGTTTTTAATTGTAGTTATTTGGGATTTTTTTTCTCTTCCATTTGATTATACATTCTTTGAGTCATTTCCTGTTCATCTTTCTAGATGACTCACTTTCCTTTAAGCATGCAATATTGAACACACCTATTTTTTATAGATGTTAGGAATTGAAACTTTTGATAATATCAATTTTCTGTAATTCCTTCCACTGACATCAGTTTTGTTCCTTGATATTTAGATTTTTACATATAACGTAACTATAATTTAAAGACGTTAAATGTAATTTACTAACACAATCTATTGCTTACCGTTCTCTTTCTCCAGTTTCTATCAACTTTTGGTTAATCGCTGCTCTCATCTGCGCATCTTTGTTCATCTTGCTAACCTGAACATCAACATGTATTTTCAGATACAAAACACATACAAAGCATTTTCTTCTAAATCCTCTAGGTAAGCATCCCAACACACTTAACATTCTATCACCTGAAGGGGTGATAAATTTCAACAATGTGTTAACAATGTCATTACTCTAAATATTATTTACTGCATCCCAAGAAGTCATATTGATTAATGCACTTTACAATTTTTCTTCCCCCATATACTCTTTATTAATCAATCTTTGGATAATAATAACTATTGTAACTTTTATGCAACACTTATGTGCCAAGTACTGGGTTAACACATTGATTTTTTTTAACCTCGTTTAATTCCCAAAACTTGTTCTTTTATGTAAGAATTATTAACATAATTTGTATTTTACAATTGAGAAAACTGAGGCACCAGGATAGAAAGTGGTGAAGGCAGGATTTGAACTCATGCACTTTGAGCCCAGCAGCCCCAAAACACTTTAACAGCACATCATAACTGACTGCTAATCATTTCTGCACCTTAACTGCATTCAAAATTTCGGGGAAGCCACATAACCTAAATACTAATAAAAGATTAAGCACTGTTGGTGAAAAATCAAAGTTACAGATTAGGCTCTAAGTGCTTTACTTTTCAGTAGAATGTACCCAGAATTACAACTGCCAAACTAGCTCCAAGTATGTGTTTGTGTATGGTCTTCATCAAAGCTTGCTGGTAGGATAAGGGAAAAACAAATCTCAAACTAATTCCTAACAGAAAATTCTCAATTTTCAGTGAAAAAAGACAACCAAAACCAAAGCGATTTAGAAAGGAGAGGGAGGTTAGAATGACACTTGGAAAAAGCTAACATTACTGCACATAATCTGTCACTAACTTGGGACCACTTTTGCTGTGTCCCATCTCGCCTATATGAAAAGTCAGGCTGGCAATTGAGTTTTGAGTTGGGAAAAAAATTTTTTTTGAGTGGAACAGGAAAAAGTAAGGGCTGAGAAAGGACTGAGAAATGTTTGCTTGTGTAGTTGGAGGCTCACATTTTCCAAAATAATTCTAAGGTCTAGTCGGTACCATTCCTAGAATATTGAACTTGATCTCGCCTTGGCCCCTAAAATACGGATAGTGACCTTGGACAAGTCAATTCTTAAAGGCCTCAGTTTTCTCACTGGTAAAACGAGGGCGCTAGGGGATCCCTCCCAGTTCAGACATTCTTTGGGAAAATAGAATAGGGCGGAGACAGCGGGAGAGGCGGGAGGGGAGGAGCCAGAAAACAAAGCGTGGACTGGCTTCAGGCCAACTCCAGTTGCACGCCCTGTCGGAGAGCCCTACAGGCCCGCGAGCGCGGGTCGGGGAAGCTAACGAAAGACAGCACATCGAAAGGAGCCTGGGCTGGGCCCGGGTCCCGGCCCTGAGGACCACGGGCATAGCTCACCACCATCACCGCGGGCGAGGGCCGTCCCTTCCCAGCGACGAAATGACCCTTGCGCTGACGACCGTTACCTACCACACTCTTCGGCTGCCCGGACCTAGACCCTCAGTAGCTCGGGCACCTAAGCACACAGAAAGCTAAAACACGCATTTCCGGGGCGGGGTCTCGCCGCCCTGCCTATAAATGTGAGAATTTAACCAGCGCGGGCCGCCTCCTGGTAGCTCAGCCTTCTGGGTAAGAGAGTCCAGACCATGCTGTCGTGCGGGCGTTAAGTCTCCGAAAAACTACCTAGCCCGTCATGCAACTTTCTCATGGACACTACATTTCCCAGAGGGCATCCCGCACCGCAGCGTTTTCTGGAATGGGAACCACGCCGCCTGGGAGCCTCGGTGATACGAGCGAAGCGCGGACCTTTCAACAAGAGCTTTATTAATTCTCACGCTACGACCCAGGAAGGCTATGGAGGTGGCTGCTAATTGCTCTCTGCGCGTGAAGAGACCTCTGTTGGATCCCCGTTTCGAGGGTTACAAGCTCTCCCTCGAGCCGCTGCCCTGTTACCAGCTGGAGCTTGACGCAGGTGGGAAGCGGCGGCGCCCCCGGCACTCTAGTCCTTTCCCCTGTCGGCTGCCAGCGGCCGGACCCTTCCCTCATTTTCTTCCATTCTGACTTGGGCAGGCGACCGGGGCCTTCTGCACGGCCCGTCGGGCTGGGGTGGACCGAGGGTGGTCGCCCTGGAGACGGACGCCCATCCCGGAACCCAGTGGGAGTCTCTTTGGCGCGGCTCTTAATTAGCGAGACCGTGGGCCGGCGCTGGCTCGGGCGCCCGGGCTCCAAGGTTCGTCAAGCGGCACGCGGCTGCTGCCTGGGCTTCGGTCGCCTGTCCGTCTCTGGCCTGGGCCCTGCTGCGGAGAGAACTCAGGACTTGTTTCGCTTTCGAGCATCCCCTGTAACCGTGTGTAACCTTGTGCGTTGAGAAGCCACACCTCCTGGGAGGACCCCCAGCTCCTGTTTCCTCTGGCGGAGACCCGTTTCGTAGAAGAGAAACTCCGTTGCAGTTCAGAGCGTTTTCAGTTACAGAGGTGCTGTCAGACTAAGGACATTATCGTAGAGAACATCTCTAGAAAATTTTGAGGAAAAGTTGATTTAGTACCTACACTTCTGCTATTTGTTTTGTGTATCTGAGGCTGGCCAAAAAATTCATCCTTGTTCTTTCTTACGAGGTAATGAATGGCATTTTCGTTAAAGAGCCCAGAGATTTGCATTTTTAATACATACCTCTACTGGTTCTGGTGCATGTTGTGAGTGTGTCACACATTGAGAAATACTGATCTAGAATTAAAGGACTTTTATCAAATAAGTGTTTATTAATTGATTTATAGAATTTGGAAATATTTATGGAGAGAGCCTGTTTTATGTTACAAGCTGATATCAAGATGAATATGATACAGTCTGTAACATAAAAGTGCAGTTGGCTTCTTGGGAAGAAAAGTATAAACATAATTACAAAACAGTGTGATAAGACAGTGATTGGGTTATGTACAGAACGTAATGGTAGTACTTAAATATCTTTCCAAACCAGCCAGGGGATCTGGGAAGGCTTCCTGGAGGAGTTGATATCTAAGTTGAGTTTTGAAGGAGAGGTAAGCATTGACTGGGGTAAGATAAAATGAGCTTAGCTTTTCTTTTAATTGCCTTCCTTTCCTTCTTCTACCCCATGTCAGTAATGGGGTATCACTATATTTAGCTTGTGCATTAAACTCAGTGGCCAAAAGAGTAAGCAATTATTGTTGCTCACAAGTCTACAAGTTAGGTAGGTGGTTCTTCTAATAGTGGCTTGGACTCATTCCTGCATCTTTGTTCAGTTATGGTGGTTTGGTGGCTCCGCTCATCTTGGCTGGACTTCCTCATATGTTTGGGGATTCTCTGGCTATAGACTGGTATAAAATTATTTCAAATGGTCTTTGCTTAGCTCTTCTCCATGTGGTCTCTCATTTTTAGCAGGCTAGCCCAGGCTTAATCCAAGAAAAGTAGCAGTGCACAGGCACTTTTTTTAGGCTACTGCCTGGAATAAGTTTGCTCTTGTCCCATTGGTCCAAACAAGATGTATAAACAAGCCGTAAGTTCAGTGTAGCAAGCTCATAGCAAAGGGCATAGATCCAGGGAGGCATAAAAAATTGGGACTATTGTGCAAGTCTATATAGTTGCTTATGTTGGAGTCATGGAGTATTTCTTCTTTTAGTCCTGTTCAGTCTGTCAGCAATACAGTCAGCTCAAAATTTGACTTCTCCTTGCCTCTACCCTTCTCCAAATTAGAGTTATCTCTTACCTGAACTGTATATTGACTAGCTTTCCCGCCATTCCAGTCTCCTTCCTTCCATTCTCTGTAAAGCAGTATCCTTCTAGTTTTTAATTTTATATTTATTTGATATCCTGTTTCCTCCACTAGACTGTGAGCTCCATGGAGACAGTAATGTTTTCTTTTGTTCACTACTCTGTCCCTAGTGCTTAGCATTGTAGGTGCTCAATAAATAGAGTGCATGAAGAAAAGGAGGAATTGGTATTGAGGCCATTCCAATCCTGAAAAAGCCTGAGCAATGGGAGAGAGTAAGTAGGTTGTGTGTAGGACAATGATGCAGTCCTGTATAGCTGGAGCAAAAACTCTCCTGGGGAAGTAGAGACCACTTAGAAAAATAGGTGAGGGCACTGTTTGCCTTGTGGACTTTATCCACACCTCTGGTGTGTGTAAGTCAGTGTTTCCCAGACATTTTCTCTGGCCCTTACAATGAAAAAAATAAAGCTCAGCTGTCAAAGATTTGCCAACTTTTTAATTTGCTAAATGGAGATATTTCTTATTTTTTGTTGTTTCAAGTTTATATTTAAATTCTAGTTAGCTAACATATAGTGTAATATTGGTTTCAGGAGTAGAATTTAGTGATTCTTCACTTAATGTGTAACACCCAGTGCTCATCACAAGTGCCCTCCTTGATGGACTTTTAACATCACCCATTTAGCCCATGCCCTGCCCACCTCCCCTCCAGCAACCCTCAGTTTGTTCTTTATGGTTAAGAGTCTCTTATGGTTTGCCTCCCTCTTTTTTTCCCCCTTCCCCATGTGCATCTGTTTTGGTTTTTCAGTTCCACATACGACTGAAATCAAACGGCATTTGTCTTGCTATGACTGACTTGTTTGGCTTAGCTTGATAAACTCTAGCTCCTTATGGGAGATGTTTCTTAAAAACTGATGTCCTCATCCATTCTTTCATAAGCAGAAGGATATTTTAACATCAAAAAAGCAGGAAGCAAACTTTCCCAATAGTCCTCTAAACAGAATACATTAACTTTATTAACAATTCGCTAAGTTGTCATTGTTTTCTCTTCTTTTCACTGTTGTTGGTTTTGCAGTCTGTGTTTGGGATGCACAGTTGGAGGTGATGAGATGCCATTTAGGGTGTTAGGTATAGAGAAGAAATAGATTTAGAGATTGAGTGGTTTAATTTTAGGTTCTGTGGAGGTTGAATTTGGAAGATTGGAGGAATAGAGACAGGGAGACCAGTTTGGAGGCTTTTGCAATAATTCATGTGAGGGGTTTTCATTAAGAATTGCTACCTGAGGAGGAGGATGGAGAGGTTAATTCTTTTAAAAACTGTCATTTCTAGAGATAGTGAGGTATGATTGAGGAGTTCCTCTTGGCAACTTGATTTCTTCTTTGCTACCCAAGGAGTTTACATTAATTCAGCAAAATGTTAGTGGATGGTGTGTGAAACTGTGCATTTAGGATGTGAGGGTGAAGATGTGCTCTGGTTTCAAAGAGCTTGGAATACTGGTTTATTTTTATTCTCTTGTTTTAAATAATGTTAGTAAATTGTTCTAGAGTTCCCTTTGCTACATAAACAATAACTGTCAGTTTATGTATTCCAAAGAATTAAGCAAAAAATCCCTCTTTTATAAAACTGTGATTGCCCTTTGACCCAGCAATTCCATTTCTGGGCATTTACCTTATACAGGTCTTCCTTGACTTACGATGGGGTTATGTCCAGACAAACACATGTTAAATTAAAAAATGCATTCAATACACCTAATCTACCTAACACCACAGCTTAGCCTAGCCTACCTTAAGTGTGCTCAGAATACTTGCAGTAACCTAGAGTTGGGCAAAATCATCTAACACAAAGTTTAGTTTATAATAAAGTGTTGAGTCTCATGTAACTTACTGAATACAAAGTAAAAAACAGAATGGTTGTATGGGTACAGAATGGTTGTAAGTGAATGGGTTGTTTACCTTCATGATCAGTCATGTGCCTTACTGGGAGCTGTACCTTGCTGCCATGGCCCAGCATCACCAGTAATATCCTACTGCATATCACTAGCCTGGGAAAAAAAATCAAAATTCACAGTGCAGTTTCTACTGAATATGTATTGCTTTTGCATCATTGCAAAGTCGAAAAATCCTAAGTTGAACCAGTTTAAGTTGGGGACAGTCTGTACATATTTTTTTCCTAAACTCTTCATTGTGTAAATGTCTTTGTATATGTTTTCCCCCTATATTTCACCTAGCTAACTTATACTCCATTTGTTCATCTTGGTTTACATGTTAGTTCCTCAGAGATTCCTTTCTTGACTACCTAGTGAGAATCTATACTATAGAATCTGTACAAATTAGAATCTGTAATCTGCTCTCCTACTGTACCTGGTCATAGACTTTATCGTACTTTGTAGCATTTGGTGTCTGTTTTCTCTTTTAAGACTATTGGTTTTGTTATCAATGGTTCCAATGTCCATCTTTCAGTGCTTTACTTCTAGGCTGGAGCATGCCTGGTGAATAACAGATGATTTTATATCACATACACACATTAAATAGGTTTATTGGGATAATTGACAATAAACTGCACGTATTTAAGTGTACAGGTTGGCAAATTTTGACATATATGCACACTCATGAAGTTCTCACCGTAATCAAGATATTAAACTTAGTTATCATCCTCAAAACTTCCTGTGCCCTTTGTAACTAGCCCTCTGTTCCTCCACGTACCCGCTTCAGTCCCTAAGCAACTACTGCTGTGCTTTCTGTCACGATAAATAAGTTTGCATTTCCTGGAGTTTTATATACATGGAATTATACAGTATGTACTCTTTTTTGTCTCGCTTTTACTCAGCATAATTACTTTTAGTTCATGCTTGTGTGGGAGAAGGATATTGAAATCTCTTCCATTGTGGATTTTTCTCTTTTTCCTTGCAGTTCGGTCAGTTTTTGCTTCATATATTTTAAAGCTCTGTTATGGGGGCGCCTGGGTGGCTCAGTCGGTTAAGCATCTGCCTTCGGCTCAGGTCATGATCCCCGAGTTCCAGCATCTAACCCCATATCATGCTCCTTGCTCAGCAGAGAGCCTGCTTCTCCCCTGCCCCTCACCACTTGTTCTCTCACACGTGCTCTCTCTTTCAAATAAATAAATAAATAAATAAAATCTTTAAAAAAATAAAGCTCTGTTATGTTGCGTAAATACTATTATGTCCTCTTAATAAATTGACACCTTTGTCATTAAAAAATAGCCTTTATTCTTGGTGATATTCTTTGCTCTGAAACCTGTCTGATACTAAAATAGTCACTCAGGCTTTCTTTTGCTAAATATCATCATAGCGTGTGTATTTATTTATTTCCATCTTTTAACCTTTAACCTGTTTGTGTTTTAGTATTTAACATGTATTTCTTATTGGCAGAAATAGTTGAGTCTTGCTTTTTTATTCAACTTGACAATCTCTACCTTTTAATTAGACTGTTTACATTTGATGTGATTATTGATTTTGTTAGTTTGGGTCTTTCATCTTGTTTGTCCTATCTAGTCTTTGGGAAGACAAAATTTTCTTCTTTTTTTTTTCTTCATATTTCCATTTTTTTTTTTTACATTCTTTTGGATTGAGTATTTTCTTATGAAATCGTTTTTATCACATTTTTTGGTTTATTAGCTATAGCTCTTTGTTATTTCACTAGTTGCTTTGGGGTATACATCTTTAACTTATTACATGATACATTCAAATAATGTTACACTACTTAACTTGTAATGTAAGACTCTACAATAGTATACTTCTGTTTCTTTCCTCCTGGCCTTTATGCTGTTATATTTGTGTTTTCAAAAAGCATTTTTGTCACGTGTAGAATTCTAGATTGATACCTTTTCTTTTTTTAATACATTTGATCCTTGAATAATGTGGGTTTGAAATATGCAGGTCCACTTATATTTGGATTTTTTCAATAAATATAGTACAGACCATAAATGTGTTTTCTCTTCTTTATGATTATCTTAATAGCACTTTCTTTTTTCTATCTTATTTTATTGTAAGAACACGGTATATAATACATATACAGAATATGTGTTAATTGACTGTGTTATTGGTGAGATTTCTGGTCAACAGTAGGCTATTAGTAGTTTAGTTTATGGCGAGTCAAAAGATATAGGTGGATTTTTGAATGTGTACCAGTCAGTGCTCCTAACCATGTGTCGTTCTAAGGTCAACTGTATTTTAAAGATGTTGCCCCACTGTCTTCTCGCTTTTGTTTCTGATGGAAATCTGGTGTTTTCCAATCTTTATTCTTTTATACATGACATGTCTTTTTTCTCTTTTACATTGGTTTTGAGCAGTTTGATTATGTTGTGCCTTGGGGTGGTTTTCTTCATGAGTTTTGTGCTTTGTTTGTTGGTCTATCTAGATAGATCCTTGGGTTTATAGTTTTCAAATTTGGAAAGTGTTCAGCCATTATTTCTTTCCTTTTTTTTTTTTTTTTTGAGGAATCCAGTTGCCCATTTTTAGATTGCTGGAAATTGATCCCAGCTCATCAGTGCTCTTGATTTGTGTGTGTTTTTCTGTTCTTTTTTCCTGTATTTTATTTTGGATAATTTCTATTTTCATGCCTTTACCTTCACTAATCTTTTCTTTTGCAATGTCTAACCTGTTATTAATCCCATTACTTGTATTTTTCGTCATAGGTATAGTTTTCATCTTTTTTACATTTTTCATGTCTATTGTTTTGAACATAGGAATATACTTTAATAACTTTCAGTGTTCTGCTAGTTATAACTTCTCTGTCAGTTATGTTGAGCTGTTGATTGATTATTTTCTTCATTATGGGTTTTGGTTTTTTTCCCTCTTTGCATGTGTAGTAATATTTGACTGGATGCTAGAAATTGTGAATTTTACGTTGTTGGCTAGAGGATAGATTTGTATTCTTACAAATTTCGTCAACTTTATTCTGGGATGCAACTGAGTTACTGGAAACAGACTAATTTCATTTAGTGTTTTATGATTTGTTAGGCTGGTCTGGAGCAGTGTTCAGTTTAGGGCTAATATTCTGCACTACTGAGACAAAAGTTTTCTGTGTACTCTACCCATTATCCCGTGAATTAGGCGTTTTCTCCATTCTACCTGTTGGGAACAGTCATAGTTCCCAGCCTTGTGTGAGTGCCCAATACTTCCCTCTTATTCTAGAAGAGGTAGAAGAGAATGGAATAATAAAGAACTATGTGACAATTAACCTTGGACAGGAGAGGAGAAACAGGGAAATCAACACTTTTTCTTCTTACGTGTCATATAGCAAATACTTTACATGGTTTAAGGTTACGCTTGTCAATAATTTTATAGGACAAGTATAAATTAAATTTCATTACAGATGAGGAGATAGGGTAGAAAGGCTAGTAACTTAAACTGCTTGACAGTGTCAAAGCTCATGCTTTTTTCTAATGTATGTGGTCTCTGGACTCTTCTTCAGTGGAGGGAGAGTAAAAGCTGGTGAAGATTTAGGCTATAGTTGGAGTAAAGAGAGAAAAGAGCTATGTACCCATTGAATTTATGTAGAGGTTACTGTAAAATTCATATCTGCTCTTGGGGTAGAAAATATGGGCAAGAGGGGTAGATGACTATGTTAATTTATGCAGAAGCATTATATAAAATAGGTTAGTGGGAGCAATGCTCTGAGTTCTAGTTCTTATATTCCGTAAATCTTACTTCAGAATTCATAACATGGACTTGCACAGTAGTTACATCTTATCCACAGTTTTAGTTTCACTGTCTGCAGTTTTAGTTACCCATGTCACCTGTGGTGCAGAAGCAGGTGATCGTCCTCCTGATGTATTTATTGTCAGAAGATCAGTAGTAGTCTAACACTACATCATGATGCCTATGTCATTCCCCTCACTTTATCTCATCACATAGGCATTTTATCATCTCACAGCATCACCAGAAGAAGGGTGAATACAATATCTGAGAGAGAGAGAGTCCACATTCATGTAACTTTTATGACAGGTTATTGCCATAATTGTTCTATTTTATTATTATTGTTAATTTCTTACTAGGCCTAATTTCGAAATTAAACCTATTATTGGTTTAATTATTGGTATGTATGTATGTATAAGAAGAAAAGTATATATAGGGCTTAGTACTATCTGTGGTTTCAGGCATCTGCTGGGGATCTTAGGACATATCCCTTGCAGATAAGGGGGCAGGGGGTTACTGTACTTTTTTTTACATCTTTATACACAAATAGCAAACTCAGTAACTAGGCGAAAAGACTTAATTTATTGGGTATGATTAGAAGATAAATAGTCTAAGAGGTGGACTTTGTAAGTTAACGTTTTAATGTTCTTTGTTTCTATGCCCGCTTTTTTTAAAAACTGTATTCTGCTTATATAGGTATTAGAATGAATCATATTTAATTGGTGTCAAAAGAGTTGAACATTGGGGCGCCTGGGTGACTCAGTTGGTTAAGCAACTGCCTTCGGCTCAGGTCATGATCCTGGAGTCCCGGGATCAAGTCTGGCATTGGGCTCCCTGCTCAGCGGGGAGTCTGCTTCTCCCTCTGACCCTCCCCCTGCTCGTGCTCTCTCTCTCTATCTCATTCTCTCTCTCAAATAAATAAATAAAAAATCTTTAAAAAAAAAAAAAGTTGAATATTGGCAATTTCCTGTGGTTCAACATAACAGTATATACTATTTTGAAAGGACAAGAAGCAGTAATTGTAACCATTATTAACACTATTACAAGGATCATGTCTGTTTTATACTTACCAATGTATGCCCCATGCCAGGCACAGTACATGTAGTAGACATTCAATAAATAATTTGTGAATGAGAAACTATAGGTTTTTGAGGTTTCATACATGTTTTATGAGAAATCTAGGTAAAGATTAAGGGAGATTTTCTTCTTGTCGGGCCCTAAGTTCTTTTTAAAAGACTAAAAAGAGAAGGATTTTTTTTTAGCAAAGCTCTTTTATTTCCAATGCAAGATAATATTAAATAATAAAATATTTACTACTCTGGCCTCTTAGCCTTCTTTTAAAGAGGTTCACCTTCTTCCACCATTTCCAAGATCCCAGCAGAGATTTGAGACTCCTTACTCTCCTCCTCCTTTCTTAGGAGGTTCTATGAAAGAGGCTGCCAGTGATTAAGTTTGTTACATTGTGGACACTGCTTTTTCCTTTCAGTTGTTCTGCCTCTCCTTTTATAAACTCAAGATGGTTTACATGAAAAATGCAGTGATAACTTTTCCTTTCTCATTTGAGGACAGAGATGCGGCTTTTTCTATACACTAACAAGCTTTTACAAATTATTAAGTATGTAATATACCCTATGCTCATTTCTGTGTCCTAATAACTTAGTAAATTATCTTGTCCAAATGCAATAACAGAAGACTTAGGCTGTATTATAGTCACCCAATAATGGTTTTCCAGAACCCTAATGTTCACAGATGAGTTATTATAATAAGGCAGAGGGCTAAGAAGTCTCTGGCTTGTTTGGGATTGCTCAGGGTCTTTGGCACAAATATGAAGAAAATGTATTTGTCATATCATTATTATTATTTGGGCCATTATATTACCTTGCACATTTCTTGCAGTATTGAGTTTCATCCACACTGTGGTGCTAGAAAACCAAGAATTGATTGTTTCCCTCCTAATCAGTGGAATATGTATTTCTAAGTGTTCCTTATAAAATAAATACTTCCTTGAATTATAAATAGCAGTTTCCTCAACCTTCATCAGATCCATAATAAAGTTACGATTTTATCCCTGAAATGCCTCCAAACTTCAGTCAGTCATCCTTCACGAAGATGACTGCAATAACTTTCTAATGGATCTTCCTGGTGTTAACCATAAAAATAAAACAGCCAAGTTATTTTGTCAACAATGGATTTATTTGGAATATTAGAGAATTGCAATTCGGGACATGCAAGCTACAGCAAAACCATAGGCAAGCTCAGCAAACAAAGGAGAGGGAAGTTATTTTATGGAGAAGGAGGAGGAAGTTGAGAGGGGCTGTTTTGAATGAAAGTCCACTGAAAAGCTCGAGTACAGGGTAATGTTGATTTCTCATTAACTGAGTTGCAGGGGTAGTGCCATTTCTTGTAGGAGATGCAGTGTACATCTTTTCCCTTTTGGGGCCTGTAATTGGTGATTCTTTCCTATTGAATATTGTGCTGTTGGGGTCTGTAATTAACAGTACTTCCTGTAATTGATGTTGAATGGTTGGGTTCCCCCTGCTAGCTTCTCCACTGTATTTTTAGTGAGGTTTCATTTTATTAATATTTACACTGGATTTTACCTTACTTTGCTTCAGTCCGTTTTACATATTGTAGTTATAAGTAATCTTTTATAAATTCAAATCTGAACTTTACTCTCCTGCTTAAAAACTTAAATGAACTACATTAACATTATCTTTATTTCTTAATGTGTGTTAAAAAAGGAATGAGATATAATAGAGGTAAAAGCATTTTAAAAACTATAAAAATTCCCTATAAAATACTTAATATTTGCCCAAAAGACAGGAGATCTTCAATTTTAGAATTTCCCTGTTCTTTTTATTCATAATTACAAGGAAGAGGTGCCTAGAAGAAGAGATGGTAATGGCATGAAAAACCCTCTCTTATGACTACTGTCAGGGATCGTTCAATTTTACTTCCTGTTTATCCTCTATACACAGCGCCTAGAAATTGTTTTAGAATGAATAATATAGTGAATTTGTCCCAAAGGCCTTTGTGATTAGCTTTCTGCAGTTTCTTCACCTTGTAAGCATTCTGCAGAAAGAAATAATCTGAGACAAATTTGTGATGTGTATGTTTATTTTTCTTATATTTCAGCCGTGGCAGAAGTAAAACTTCGAGATGATCAATATACACTGGAACACATGCATGCTTTTGGAATGTATAATTACCTACACTGTGATTCATGGTATCAAGACAGTGTCTACTACGTTGATAACCTTGGAAGAGTTATGAATTTAACAGTGATGCTGGTAAGAAAAATATCTGTAATATTAGGACTTTCCAATAAATTTGATTCTTAATTTTCATTTTTAATCTGGTGTCCAGAGAATTGAGGTACATGTATCTTTAATATATGGAATCATTCCTATCATTAATCTGTATAAGGCTCTATTCTGTTTAATTCAGTTTTAATTTTTCCCTTTGTTCCTGTTACACTGAAGTATTCTCCTCCACTCCCACCAATGAGCAACTACTCCAATGGGTTTTATAGATCAATATTGATGTAACTGTTCATGTCTGCTTTTTCTAACCTGAAGTGTTAACACTGACTATAACATTCGATTTGTCTATTTTTCCTTTTGATTCTTGCTTTTTGTATTTTTAATTGTGTTAATTGGGGCACAAACATTTTGTCTGCTATGGATTTGTCCTTTTAGCATTATGAAATGCCCCTCTTCATATCTAGACTCTGGGAATGATTTTTGTCTTGAAATCTTCTGATATTAATAAAGTTGTGCTGGCTTTTTTTTATTAGTAATATTCATCTTTTTCTATCCTTTTTCTTTCAGTTTATCAATGTTGTTTTTAGTCTGACTGACATCTTAGACCACTCAGCCATCCTGACATGACAGTGTTGTTATTTTTAAAGTACATCTCTTGTAAAGAGCATGTAGTTGGGTCTTGTTTTGTATCTGGCATGACAATCTGTCCTTTAATTTGAAGGGCTTAGTACATTTATATTTAATGTAATTACTGATATGGTTGGATTATGTTACCAGTTTGCTATCTTTTCAGTTTGTCCCGTCTGTTCTTTTTTTCTGTAGCTCTCTGTTCCTACCTGTTTTTGGATTAAGCAAATTTTCTTAAAATTCCATTTAATTTTCTCTTTTGGCTTTTATCTAAACCCGTTTGTATTATCATTTTTTTAATGGTTAATATAGAGTTTATAGTATTCATCCTTAACTTATCATAGTCTTCCTCTACTTAATATTTTACTATAAAAACTTTACAATAATATATTTCCTTGTACTTCTCTTATATCCTTCAAGCTATTTTCGTCCTGTATTTTACTTCATGTTATTAGTGTATTTGCTTTAAACAGTAAGTAGAATAATAATAGCTTCCTGACTACTCCCTCCTTCTAGCATAGTTCTACATTGCATCTACAGAATCATCAATCTGATTTTTTTTTAAGATTTGATATATAAGTGAGATCATATGGTATTTGTCTTTCTCTGACTTATTTCACATAGCTTAATGCCCTCAAGGTGCATCCATATTGTTGCAAATGGCAGGATTTCATTCCTTTTTATGGCTAAATAAAATATTGTATTGTGTGTGTGTGTATATATATATAGTAGTCTAGTTTCACTCTTTTTCATGTGACTGTCAGGTTTTCCCAGTACTGTTTATTGAAGAGACTGTCCTTTTCCTATTGTATATTCTTGGCTCCTTGTTGTAAATCAGTTGATCATATGTGTGTGATTTGATTTCTGGATTCTATTTTGTTCCATTGTCTTGAATTTCATACTGTTTTGATGACCATAGTTTTGTAAAGTAGTTTGAAATCAGGGAGCGTGATGCTTCCAGCTTTGTTCTTCTTTCTCAAGATTGGGATTTAGCTTTTTGGGGTCTTTTGTGGGTCCATACAAATTTGAGGATTGTTGTATTTCTGTGAAAATGCCATTGGAGTTTTAATAGAGATTGAATTGAATCTGTAGATTGCTTTGGGTAGTATGGACATTTTAACAATATCGATTCTTCCAGTCCATGAGAATGGAATATTTTCCCATTTATTTGTGTTTTCTTGTAAATTCTTTTTGTTTCCTGTGTGTCCTTCCAGAAGTGGTTCGTTTTTTCTGTGTCTGTTTTTGATTCTTTGGCAAGTGTAAGCACAAAGTGTTGTGTGTGTACATATATATATACACACACATATATATATGTATGTATTTTAAAGATTTTATTTATTTATTTTAGAGAGAGAGAGAGAGGTGGGGCTTGATCTCACAACCTTGAGACCATGACCTGAGCTGAAACCAAGAGTTGGACACCTAACCAACTGAGCCACCCAGGTGCCCCGTGATATATATTTTTAAAATACAAACTCTTCATCTTGGTATATGCAGTTTATGGTGCCCTTCTCTCCAACCTTGTGTTTTACCATTTTGTTCACTATACCCAAACAATACCAAACTCTTGCAGTTCCCGAGATATGCTCTGTATCCTGTGCCTTCAGCCCATTTCCCATGTGATTAACTCCACCTGGAACATTCTTCCTTAGTTCTGTGTCAGGTTGCTTCCCAGTCTTTAAGTCCCAGCAAACCATCTCATCTATTAAGTTTTCCCTGACATCCTCCCTTTGCGCCTCCGGGAATATTCAAACAATTGGCCCTCAGCTCTGTGTGGACTTTGAATTCCTTCTAGACCAGGGGTTGGCAGACCTTTCCTGCACAGGGCCAGATAATTAATATTTTAGGGTTTGTAGGCTAGACAGTCTTATGTCACAACTACTCGGTTTTGCTATAGTGGTATGAAAACAGCATTAGACAATATGTAAATGAATGTGACTGAATTCCAATAAAACTTTATTTTTAAAAATGACATTGCCCAGATTTAGGTCATTGACTAGAGCTTGCCAACCCTTAGTCTACGCCCTGGGTTTTTCTTATATTTCTATAATCCTGCCACCCAGCAGGAGGCTTGGTCAGTATGTTTGTAGAAATAATAACAGCTGGTTAAAGCTTGTTCTTATCCTTTGGAGTTGGCTTTGCATTCTTTTTTTTTTTTTTTTTTAAAGATTTTTATCTATTTTTTTGACAGACAGAGACAGCGAGAGCAGGAATGCAAGCAGGGGGGAGTGGGAGAGGGAGAAGCAGGCCCCCTGCCGAGCAGGGAACCGGACGTGGGGCTCGATCCCAGGACCCTGGGATCATGACCTGAGCCGAAGGCAGACGCTTAACGACTGAGCCACCAAGGCGCCCCTTGGCTTTGCATTCTTTTTCGCATTCTTTCTCTTTTTTTTAGATTTATTTATTTGTTTGAAAGAGAGCGAGCATGTGGGGGGGGAGGGGCAGAGGGAGAAAGAATCCTCAAGCGGACTCCCTGCTGAGCACAGAGCCCTAAACAGCGCCTGATCCCAGGACCCTGATATCATGACCTGAGCGAAATCAAGAGCTGGCCACTTAACCAACTGAGCTACCGAGGCTTGGTTTCTTGATAGGATTTTTCTCTTATTATTTCTTCTTCAGGCTCAGGTATGAGTCTTTGGTTTATTGAGATAAATAATTTTAGTGAATAATAAATACTTATTTTTCTTCAGCAAACATTTATTGAATGCTGTTATGTGCTTTGTAGCTACATATACAAATAAATTGATAACATGTAACAGTGGAAGTAGGGACAGGATGCAGACATAGTATGGAGAAGGAAATGAGAAATGTCGAAAGATGAAGTGTTCAGAGAAGTTTCAGAAGAGATGTCACGCCCCTTAACAGAATTTTGAAGGATCAATTAGTTTGCCATGCAGCTTGAGGCAGCTGTGTCTGCACCTGAAGTTAAGAGGCACGTTCAGCAAACTCCCACAGGCATGTGTGTGCACTATAGGCACTCTAGCTTGATTTGCTGCAACACAAGAGTATGTATAGAAGGACCTAAATAGTATGCAGGCTGTGGTTGGAGAGGAGGATGGCAAGGTGCGTAGAGGCCAGGTTTTGAAGCGGGGAGGAACAGTCATGTTATTCTGTGTTAAGCAAAGAGAAATGTTAAAAAGAAAGATTGATTGTTTGATTCATTTTAGTTCTAACTATGCTTGGCCGGGAGACGGGTGTGGATAGGGTCACAGTTTTGGGCCAGAAACTTGGTTTTATCAATTCACTCGTTGGTAATCATGATTTAGAATACTAAAACCATTTTAAGTCACAAGATTGATTGGAAATGTGGAATGAAAGTTTAGTGATAGCATTTGAAATACTATAAGCAGTGTGGACTGGTCAGTATAGTTTTCTTCTCCCGTTGGGAAGTTTTCACAGGAAATCAAATGCCGTAATTTTATTAAGATAACTTACTTGATGTGGAATCAGGGCAAAGACTAATGTTTTTGATCCCTTTTTTCTGACCTATTCTCTGGCTTCTATGGACATCTTAGAATAACTAGTTATAGTTCCTTATTTAGTTTAGTCTCTTTACCTATGGACTCATTAAAGACACAATATACACGTACACTCTATATGCACTATCTACTTGAGTAGTGTGTACATTTGAGCAAAATGCCCTATATGCATACATGTGCAGTGTGTTATCTATACATGATTATACATGTCCATACTCTGCATATGGATAATTTGTATTTTAACTTGTCTTTTAAATTTAAGGACTTATATTTTTCAGATTCTGTTATGTTTTGTTTGATTGGGAAGACAAATCTAAAATCTGGAAATTCTCTTAATACTGACTTACAGAGCCTAACTAAGTCACATAGTCTAATTTATACTCTTCACTTGACCTTCAAAATATTTATTGAATACCTACTATATGTTACACATTGTCGTAGGCACTGAGAATGCTGCAGCATACAAAATAAAGTTTCTTCTAGTTTATTAATTCACAGCAGACTGTGAATTGACAGTTGACCCTTGAACGATACTGGGAATCTTAGTGCTAAACCCTTCCCCCCATTGCACAATCAAAAATTTGCAGTAGAAAAGTACAACTTTTGAGTCCCTAAAACTTAACTAATAGCTTACTATTGACCAGAAGCCTTACTGATAACATAAAGTTGATTAACACATATTTTATATATGTATATTATATTTGTATTTATTTTCACAAATTAATAGTTTTTTTAATTTTGTTTTTGGTGATATCTGTCAGATTTTCATTAACGTTTTGCTCACTTCCTTAAAGGAATTGGAGAGATTTCTGGAATTGGAACAGTTTAGGACTGGAATGACCCTTTCCTTATATGTTAAATAAAGATCCTCTTTGGACCTATTTTATTATATATCTTTTTGTCCTTTTCAGTGATAGTCTTCTAATTACCTATCCAGTTGATTCTGTGGTAATTGGTTTAGTCAAACTGTTTCTTTGGTAATTTAATAATACACTTTTTTGCTAGGGAAAATTGTTCATTTCTTCTTATTCTTTTCAGATTTGTTGCTGTAAATTTGCATGTTTTATGCTCTTAAGATTATCTTTCTGTTTTTCCTTTCTCTATTTTTTCTCTTTTTCCTTAATCAAATTTTAGAAGGGTATTTTTATTATTATTTTATTTTTATTTTATTTGTCTGGGGTTATTTTAGTTTGTTTTCTGCTTAATTCAGCTTTTGTCTTTGGTTTTCAAACTGTATTGCACATCAGAATCACTTGGAATAATTAATAATAGCTAATTTCAGGTTATGGTTCTTAAAGATTCAGATTCAGTATGTCAGGCTTGGTTGTGGTCTGGGAATCTGCATTTTATCAAGGACCTCATATGATTTTGCTTGTGGTCCAGTGACCAAGTTTTGAGAAGCTCTTCACCTGCGGTGCAGAAGAATGCCACACTTATTTCTTACTATTTTTCTGATCAGCAAAAAAGGAAACGGACCTGTTTGAACTTCTGTGTTGGGGGCAGGTGAAGATTATTGGCCACTGGTTACGCGTTGGCTTTTTATTTAAGCAGAAAAGTTGTTCTAATACCCATTTTATTGTCTGATATGTATATATATATATATATAAATTTTTTTTTTTTTTTTTTTTGAGTCAGAGGCACACATGCACAAATCGCAGAGAGATTCTTTTGGAGTGGCTGGTTTACAAATACTTCCACCCTGTTAAATCCGTGCTAAACACTATTGTGGCTGTAGGGCCCAAGAAAGGAAATCCACACAATTGTCTGACCTTGAGGTTTTGTCAGGAGCCAGCAGATGGCAGCAGTTCAACACACAGGTTTATAGAGGCATTATACTTCCAAGTCAGTTTATTTTATCGGTTTACAATCCTTAATTTTAGAGAAATGTCAGTTGGGAGGAAGTGCTTTTAGAAAGTAGAAAATGCGTTAGGAAAGCAAAAAAAAAAAAAAAGTGTTTTTAAAATTTAACTCTTATGTTGTCATTTTATTAGGGTATTAGGGCTTCTTTTAAAGTAATGTGTTTTGTTTCTTAATATTTAGGGAATTCTTTTATAACTTATTTTTCCATTTAGCTGAAAAACTAGTTTGTTTCTCCTAAAGAAGTGTGTCATCTTATGGTGCCTCTTTAAATTGCACTTAAAGATCGGAGGAGAGTTACTGGATTCCAAGTGAAGCCCACACTTGTGAGGCTGTGTCTTGGAATGAGTAACATACTGTAACTGCTTATTAGTCAAGCTCAGTTGCATGCCAGTATCTCCAAACTAGCATCTCTAGACCTGAATCTTACCTTATTTTCTATGGTTGCATTTATTAATAGGGAGCCAGGTATTACCTGGTTAAAGAAAAAAAAAATAAAGGAGGAGTAAGTTCTTTGAACTGTATGTTATTAATGAATTATTAAAAGTTTTATGTTTTATAGAAACATTACTCAAATTCCACTTAATAAAACATCATTTCTTATAGCTTTAGCAAAAAAAGAGAAAGGAAAAAGGAAGTTTTCTTTTCTTTCAAATAAACTTAACAGTTATTAGTGATGAAAGTCTTTCTCCATAAAAAGATCACTTCCTTTTAAAAGGGCAAAATTTTAAATGTCAGTGTGTAATAATATTAGTAAATGGCATCCTTACTTAATTTTTCTTGACCATTTTTCTTTAAACTTGGGTAGTGCTTTCTATAAACATATATGTATTAGAAAAATGCCTTGTCAGTTCAAACCTTGTCTTCTTGTAGCTGTGACAAGAGGCCCTCAAACTCCCATTTAGAGTTATTTTTCATAAATATAGTTCATATATTATTTACTGTGTCGCTTATATACAATATATTGATATTATAATTTTTGTATTACATTTTGTTGACCCAGGAATTTAATTAATTAATTTTATATAATGTGTTAGTCTAAAGAAAAACTGAATATGGTAGATGCAGTCACAATTCTTATTGTTTTTGCAGGGAGTATTCTAGAAATTGCAATGAGATCTGAGGTATCATTTGTTTAGAAAAACTTGGGTAATGGTTTCCTCTCAAGAAAGTTTGGAATACACGAGAGACCATCAACTTTTGGAGTGGGGTCAATCAGAATTTGAATCTTAGCCCTGCCATTTTCTTATCATTGGAGTTCTAGGAAAATGATTTAATCTTTTTGAACAGAGCTCTTTATCTCTCAAAGTGTGCATAATGATTTCAACTTCAGAGGATTTTGTAATCGTTAAATGAGATGGCAAAAAATCAAAGCACTTATTTAATACGATGCTTATACATTGTAGTTATTCAGTAAATGTTCCATTCATCATTGAAATTTTAATTCTTTTGCCATTCAGCTGTGAAATGTTAGTGCAGAATTATTTTCAACAGCTTTGAACATAGTTACATTAACCTTTTTTTTTTTTTTTGTCTGGAAGAAAATGATTGGGTGGGACAAAGACATTATAGATGCCAATATCATAAAGCATTATTATGAGGACACTTCGTAAAACTGTCAGTGGAGGTTATTCAGAAATAATTTAATACTCTAATTTAAGATTTACAGAAGAAAATATTTTATTGCATACAGTCCATTTAAAATTAAATGTACCCTTTGAGAATTAGATTTCAAAAATTAGGAACATTCAGGTCGCTTTCACTTAAACTATCATTTAACTTACGTAAGAGAGACTATTTTCTTTTGTATTTTAATTTAATTTTTAGCTTTACATCTATGTACTTGATTATTTTTCATTCTATTGGATATCAAAATCATCTATCTAATAATTAGACTGCCAGCAATCTTGGTTATGTGTAACCTTGTATTTAAAAGAAAATAGCTTAGGGGTGCCTGGGTGGCTCAGTTGTTAAGCGTCTGCCTTCGGCTCAGGTCATGGTCCCAGGGTCCTGGGATCGAGCCCAGCATCGGGCTCCCTGCTCAGTGGAGAGCCTCCTTCTCCCTCTTCCTCTGCCTGCTGCTCTGCCTACTTGTGCTCTCTCCCTGTCAAATAAATAAATAAATAAATAAAAATCTTTAAAAAAAGAAAAAAAAGAAAAGAAAATAGCTTAGTGTTAAAAGAAAATAGCTTAAAACAACCTTAGTAACTGTATATGAAATGATGCGATGAAGTAGTGATTTAACAGGTTTAAGCCGTGCATTTGTCCTAACAAGTGGTTCACTAGATTAGATGCAGTGAAGGGCATGTAGTGGGGGAGACCACTAGAAACCTTTACTTTGAAACAGCTGTTTTGAGGAAGGAGTCCCATTTTATTTTATCCTATTAATATCTTTTAAACTATGTATATTACACATAAATTGCTCAGTGTAAAAAAAAAAAAAAAAAAAAGTCAAGCAAAGTATTGAAGCAAAAATGGAAAGTTTCCCCTTACCTCAGTCTTCCCTAATGCCAGTTGCACTACGATCTTTTTTTCCTTTCTGGCGGTAAACACTGTTAACAGACCAGCATGTGTCTGTGAACACCTTACTCTGTGCTGTCAAATCACAACATTTTGTTGTTTCAATATATATGGATTCACACTGTATCTATTCTGCAACTTTTTTTTTCAGTTATTATTTTGGAGATCTTATGTCAGTATTATAAATCCATTTCTGCATATTTAACAGATATTTGGTATTTCAAAGGATGGATATTTCAAAATTAACCATTCCTCCACCAGTGCTCTTCAGACAAAGATGCCAGGTACTCATCTAGAGTTGAACAAGTTGTATTTATTACATTTTACAGCAGAGGAGAGTCTACACTGTGGGGAACCAAGTGTTTCAGTAAGAGGATGTTGGAAAGGATTTATTACAGGATTGGGCTTGTATTAGGTGATTTTTTTTCTGGTTAATTTTTTTTAACCATAGTTTTCCTATACATGTCTTTACCCATTTAAACATTTTGGATAGTCATGTATTTCTTTTTGAGTTGCTAAGGTTTTTTATATACTATGGATGCTGGTCCTGTCTTATTCTTGTGGCAAATATTTTTCTCCGTGTCTCATACATGTCTTTTTTTTTTTCACAGGAAGACTTTCTCCACCCTGAGATTAAAATGTGATTAATCTTCTAACAAATTTATTTTACTTTTTCTTTAAACCTTAATCTCTCTGGAATGTGGGATTTTTGTGTATGCTGTGAGGGAAAGGGCAATTTTTTCCAGATCTGTAGTATCCCAATAGCATTTTTTGACCATTCCCATTTATTTCTCACTAATTGGAAATACCACATCATGTTCTAAACGCCTACATAGACATCAGCCTGCAGTAAAATATCTCTTAATTGACCTCCATTTAATTGAGTGACTGGAGTAACTGATGTTCTCTCTTCCCTTCATATAATATACTGACTGGAGACCACAGTAAGCTTAATATTTACTGCTAGTAGGCTACTCAGTACTATGGTGATAACAATTCTGTTTCTGCTAGTTGAGTTTTACTCAGATATGGGCATTCTAAAAACTTTATGCCAGCTGGGCTTGTCATTGTATTTTCATTATTTAATCAGTATTATGTAAATCATTAAAATATGAATACAAAAAGAAGGAAAGGTGCCATTTCAAAGAAAACTAAACTGGATGCTTTAGAAAGAGACTTGGGTCACTAAAAAACTTGTGGCTGGTAAGGACATTTTGTTTACTTAAATTTTGTTAATATATGCATTTATCTAAGTAATTCTAGGAACAGAGAATGAAATACATGAATCAAGAATTACTTTTGGCCTGCAGGAAAATCTCTTAACTGAAACCTAAAACTTTAGCAACAACAACAAATTATTGAATTGAGTACATCTGATGTATAAGATGTTTGTTTCCTGAAATACAGACCTTTTTATATATTTTCTTGTAAAACAGTTTAATGTTGCAATCCATCTTACAGCTTTAAATTTTAAGGGTATCGATACAATAAAAATGTGCTAGTAGAAACCTAAATTGTTAATAGTCTAAGTGTAGTGTTTTCATACCACAGGCTGATGTCTTTGGAGGCATTTAGAACATGATGTAGTATTTCCAATTAGTTAAAAATACTGATCATTAACTCTAAATTTAAGAATGAAGACCAGATTACTACAGGGTATTAGTTATCTCTTGCTGTGTAATATCCTACTTCAACACTTAATGACTTGAAACAATAAATATTTTTCATCTCAGTTTTTGTGGGTCAGAAATCAGAGTGGCTTAGTGAGGTGGTTTGTGTGTCAAGGTTTCTCATGAAGTTGTAGCCAGGATGTCAGCCCAGAGAGCAGTGATTTGAAGGCTCGACTAGGGCTTTCACATAGCTCACAGGGTGCTGGTTATTGTGAGGAGCCCTTACGTCCTCGCCATGTGGGTCTATCGTGTGCAGTCCAAGAGAGAGCAAGATAGAAGATGTAACAGAAACTATGACCGAGTTTGAGAAGTCACAAACTGTCACTTCTGCCATATTTTATTAGTTAGAAGTGAGTTGTACAGCTCATGCTCAAAGGGAGGGGAATTAGGCACCTTCTCTTGAATAAGAGAGTAACCACTACACTGCAGATATTTATTCTGTGTGCATATGGATCAAGGAAAGGGAAGGATTCATTTATAATGTTTGGCTTCTTTTTAGGACACTGCTTTAGGAAAACCACGAGAAGTGTTTCGACTTCCCACAGATTTGACAGCATATGACAGTCGTCTTTGTGCATCTATCCATTTCACATCTTCTACCTGGGTTACCTTGTCAGATGGAACTGGACGATTATATCTCATTGGTACAGGTGAACGTGGAAATAGTGCTTCTGAAAAATGGGAGGTGCGGTTTTGTTTTTTGTTTTTTAGATTTAAGCAAAGTCTGGAAAGTATGTATAAATTAGACCTTAGTGATTTTGAAATAACTCTTTCTGGGCATGGTTTATGTGTGACCTCTTCATTTTTATAATATATAATGTTTTGGAAATTTTTAATTAAATTATAAAATATATACCTTTTACAAAACTGGTATCTTAACCATTTCTGGTTTGATCTGGGGTCATTGCAGTTGTCAAGAATTGCATTCATTTGTTCAGCGAATGTTTATTGAATGCTTTATATTATGTGTAAAGCAGTACACTAAAGTATTAACATTGTCTCCTTCTTGATGAAGAGTTAGCCAAGAATTACATTGGGATATCTTTTCTCCTCTACACATGTTGTATTTGCTGGTATCTTTATGGACCCAGCACACTTCTGAGGCACCACTCTGCTAGCTATCTGATAAGTTGCCATTAGTCAAATGCTGAGTTTACCAGAGTATTCCCTACTTAGAAGAATACACTATAACATAAATATAGTAATGTGCCAATCTCTAAGATGCTATTTTTATTTCAGTTTTCTAAAAACTGCAACATTTTTAAATCTGAGGGGCAGATTAGGATTTTAATAATAATAAATAAGGAATTAATTTCTCTAGAGCCACAGTTTTTGAAGGTGGGAAAGAATGACACTGAGTTAATACTAATAAGTATATTGTGGTACTGCTATTGTCTAAATCTCAGCAGGTGGCCTTTTAGTTCTGTGTAGATAAAGAAATACGAACTTAATTTATTTACATCTTGTAAAATATTTTTATCAGACCATCAAATGCCTAACAAAGATCAGGCTTTAATTGTTTGAGAGAAATCAAGAAGGCCTTAGAACCAAATGGCTTGCCTTTCTTACTAAGTTATATTAAATGGTATACTACCAAATTATAGTAATTCAAAAAACTAAACAAAAAACATGATAAATAACCAAAACAACAGTAGCCTGTTTGTAGGGGGCCTTTGCAGGCCTTTGTAGTCACAGATTTAAATATTCATTGGACATTGTGACATTTTTCTGCTGTGGCCTCCAGTAATAATTTTTATCTTTTTTCTTTTTTTTTGTATTACTGAGGCAGTGTGATACATAAATAGCATAGCTATCTGAAACATTTGGAAGGAGTTTGGAGAGTAAGGGGCAGGAGAATGAGAATTTATGTATTATCAAGCTATGGATTCTGTTGGTTTTGAGCAGAAAGAGACACACTGACCCAGCTTACCTTCAGCTTAAAAATAACACCGCATACTCTGCCATAAGGAAATTCATACAGATTTATAAATCATTTGGTTTATGCTATGTATATCCCCTTGGTGCATATTAAGCCTTTAGTAATATTTTTTAAATCGCTTAAAAATTCTTTTAAATTTAAATTTACTTCATGCCCTCTTCAGTATACACTGCTGTAATGAAATCACCCTCAGAGATGTTTGCAATTAATAATAGTTTAGATTGGGGAGAGGGGAAGTGAGACAGGGATAGGACTTGGGCATTAACTGAGGTGGGAGGGATACTGTGGAATACTGGTCACTTTAAGAGAAACAACTTAGGAGAGTTTTAGGACTTTGCGCAATTGGTGGAACAGAGAGGAAGCTAAAGGTGGGAATGGTTGGAGGATACAGGAGGGCATAAGGGGGCCAAGTAAGGGTGGTGATGACTGCAGTGTAGAAAGAGAAATAAAGGAAGACGGGAAGACTGCCTGCTTTGCAAGTGTGTTGCCTCTAATATGATGGGGGCGTTGCTATCAGCTGTATCACGCTTGAGTTGCTGGGCTTGTTCAGGAGACAGGAAACTTCAGCCTGACAATTTATAAAAGTTTAGACATCTACTCCCTGGTCTCATTCCAGTCCCTTTCACTCACATGAAATAGAAAGAAGAGGAGGAAGCAATAAACTAACTACTTGTACCTGACAAAATTTACTTTCTTTTCTCCCTTTGGTCTCCTGTTGTCCCCCAAACGAAAGCAAAACCCAGTCAAACAACTAGAACCTGTCTGTCATCTCAGTTTTGAGTATTTGAGGTATTTTTTGCTGTTCTTGCTATTTTCTGTTTGTGGAAGACCACAGAATGGATTCCAAAGGTCTACTATTTGAATAATTTTGGCAGAGGTGCTCAAACACTTAGGGAATTGATACGAAAGCACACTTTTCTTTATAAGGCTTTCAAGTAGGAGCAGATAGGATGGGATTCCAGATAAAGGGTTTTTTGTTTTTGTTTTTTTTTAAAGCTAACTTTTGTCATTTGTATATTTTCTTCATTTATTTTTTTATTCAAAAATCTTGTTTAGTGAACAGTCTTAAAATAGCTCTTCTTTATTATTTACTCTTAAATAAGTATAATAGTTCTTTAGATTTTGTGTTTGTGATAGAAAAAAGAATTTAAGATTTTGTGTCTCTGAATAGTGATTGGATTTGCTTTTTAAAAAGACACTTCAGAAAAAAAAAAGACACTTCAGTATTATATTCAAATAGTTTGTTGAATTATAACTTTTAAATGTAAAGGGGCTCTTTTATTTTTGAGAAATAAAGAAGTTTTAGTGGTGTCTCCAATTCCTTTGACTCTGACCTTTGCAGACTTCTAAGAAACAAATAGAAGAACAATACAAAAACAATAGGAAAAACCATACATACACACATGCGCACACATGTGCGTGAACATGAACAATATTCAGAAACTAAGAGGAGCAAAGCAGAAATAAATCATACACAAGATAGGAGAAGAGATAAAGGAGTCAACATTGACTGACTCATGTCCTCTTTTGTATAATTCTTTTCTAGGAGGTTGCTTCTAGTTCCCTTTCTTCTTTTTATGCTGCTTGGATGCCATATTGTTTTCCTTGTTTTTAAGCCAAGAGTACTGATCACTTTTCTCTATCAAACAAATAGGAATTTTTTAAAAAGTTCTTTCTTCAAAGATGTTATTTGAACTTGTAACCTTTATTTAAAGGCTTTTTTCATTTTTCTATTCCTTGTAATAAATAGTATACAAATTAGTTGTTGTGTTGTCAGAATTCTGTGTATCCCCTCTGTGCTACCTGCATTTGTGTAATATGTACATTTTTATATGTGTAATCTTTTTTTTTTTTTTTGGTAGATTATGTTTAATGAAGAGCTTGGGAATCCTTTTATCATAATTCACAGTGTCTTACTGCTGAATGCTGAAGAACATTCAGTAACTACCTTACTTCTTCGAATAGAGAAAGAGGCATTGGATATGAAAGGAAGTGGATTCTATGTTTCTTTGGAGTGGGTCACTATAAGAAAAAACAAAGGTAAAATGTAACAACATTGTGAATCCATAGTGGTTGGCACCGTTTGGTAGATTTTGAAATGCAGAGCTGTTCCTGTAAATGCTGTTGACTTTTTCTTGGGTGGTGTTGCTGTGATCTAATACCCGACACCTAGTGGAATGAATTCCTGTAGATAGTTTCCCTTCAGGTATGGATTATAGAAAAAATAATAATGTGCTTCCACAGTCAATTATGCCTTTCTGTATAAAAGAAGACATTCTTACATAATTTTAGAAGAATTTTAAGTGTTATTTTCAGTATATACAAGACTACATACATATATTCTTGTGTGTATGTAATACATATATTGTTGAATGTAAATTATAAATTACAGTGTAATTGAAGTATCAATTAAATATAAATACCTAGACGGAAACAAATACCTTTATTTCCTTAAATCATAACTGTAATTTCTTTTGAATCTAATTGAACTTTGCTGTTTGTTTCTACCTTCAGGAAAACTGTTGGCTTTTCTTACCTAGAATGCTTCCACGTGTAGAAAAGTCTCAACCCTTGGTCTATTCGAATCTCTCTGTCAGGCTTCTAACTTGGACATTAGGAGTTATTTTTTCATTTATTAATTAGGATTCCTTTAATGGTGTGTCCTTGTTCTTCGCCATTGCTTATTAGTTCTTACTTTAATTGAGAACTAAGTGGATTTTTCTGTAGTTGAGAACTGAGGGAGCTTGTTTCCATGATGACTCTCCCCGCTTTTTCTCAGTTTTTATTAACTTACTCATTTAACTTATGAGCCTTAAATTATAGCTGACCCTTGAACAACACAGGTTTGAACTGTGCAGGTCCACGAATATTTTTTGATAAATACAGGACAGTACTGTAAATGTATTTATGATATCCTGAATAACACTTTCTTTAGCTTATTTTATTATAAGAATATAGTATATAATACATATACAAAATATGTGTTAATCGACTGTTTTTGTTATCAGTAAAGCTTCCAATCAATAGTAGGCCATCAGTAGTTAAGTTTTTTGGGGGAGTCAAAAGTTATACACAGAGTTTTGACTGCACAGGGCATTGGTGTCCCTAACCTTCATGTTGTTCAAGAGTTAACTGTTAAATTTACAATCTGATAAAGGCTATTAGTGTTTGATTTCTAAGAGGGCTTTTTTATTTTAAAATGAATATGTGTATATGTACATATATGTACATGTATGTGTGTGTGTATATACATATATATGTAACAATAGTTTGTAAGTAAGCTGAGTAAATTTCCTAGATTGGTTCTGTGAACTGTTTAATATAATTTGTTGTTTTTCCCAGTGTTGTAGTTTCATCTCTGGAGAAACACAGTAACTTAAAACGTTAGGTATTGGAAAACTTTCTGTATAGGGCTAGATGGTAACCATACAATTTATATCACAACTACTCAGTTATGCCACTGTGGTCCAAAAGCAGCCATAGATAATAAATAAATGAGTATAGCTGTATTCCAATAATACTTTATTTATGGACATTTGAATTTTATATAACTTTAACATGTATTTAAATATTATTTTGATTATTTTTAGTCATTTAAAGAGGTATAAAATTCATTCTTAGCCCACAAACCATATGAAAATATGCATAAACTCAGCTTTGTCTCCACTGGCCATACTTTGCCAGTCTCTACTTTAGATAAGAGAAACTTTAATTTTTTTATTAAGGTACATAACTTGACAGCTTACAGAGAAATCATGGTGCATATTTTTCCTCCTGTTCTCTGGTTCTGTGACAGCTGTGGCTCAGTTCACGATAACTTACCAGAATGTAGAGGCACTCTGCTCAAGCTTCACCACCTGCATTTCCTTCGCTTTGTGTCTTTGCCTCTACTGGACAGATATCATTAGATTTACTTTTCTTTTTATCTCCCAAGGTTGTAATTTAAGAATATTAATTCTCCCCATGGTTCACTTTTTTTCTCATTACTCTTCTTAATGTCTCATTCCTTTCACCCCTCCCAAGTATTATTAATATAATTGTTACTCTTTTCCTTTTTCTTTTTTAATGAACATAACAGTGCTTTTCTAAACTGTGTTGAGTGGAACATCTGATAATTGTTTTGTGGTCAAATAAATTTGAAAATGTGGGTGTATAATATCCCTATTACACATTAAACATGTTAAAAGTTCTAGAAATTTTGAGTAAAAGGACAATTTAATTTTAATCAAGCATTTCCCAACTTATTTAATCATGGAGTTCACTTGAGATTCACCTGTTATTTTCTCCTGCACACATATTGGGAAAAGCCACCCTATAAACTATGTAGTATCTAAGTCTGAGTCTTTGGAGTCAGGTAGGACTCTGCCTTGCATGTACTGTGCAGGAAGTATATTAGCTCACTCATAAATTTACAAGTCTATTCTTAAATATGTATGAAATGAATGTGAATGTAGGTGAAGATTTAGAGGGAAAAAATGACAGATACTTTAGAACAGATTGTATCATTATGTAGAACATGTGACATTGAGTTGCGATCATTGTGAAGCTTACTTGTTAAAGTACAACCCACTTCAATAGAGTAACAGTGTAAGTAAAGGTATGGACTCAACTGTAATGTTTGAGTACTTTTTAAAGCAAAAAAAAAAAAAAAGCCCACCTATTTTCAAGAAAGAATTCAGTTTTTTTATATTTCATTCTTAAAATTTATGTCTTAAAATTAAGTATCTTTTTTAAATTTTATTTTATTATGTTATGTTAATCACCATATATTACATCATTAGTTTTTGACATAGTGTTCCATGATTCATTGTTTGCATATAACACCCAGTGCTCCATGCAGAACGTGCCCTCTTTAACACCCATCACCAGGCTAACCCATCCCCCCACCCCCCTCCACTCTGGAACCCTCAGTTTGTTTCTCAGAGTCCATAGTCTCTCATGGTTCGTCTCCCCCTCCGATTTCCCCCCCTTCATTTTTTTGCTTGATTACAGTTGGCATGTAGATCTGTCTCTGTATAAAAATCATTTCTACCATAAACATTTCATTTTATGGAAACCCCTTATCAATAGCTAGAATAGGCAGAAAAATAGTCCACCCCATACCTTTCCTTTATTTAGTGTGGCTCTTTTCAGAAGATGCCTATCATGTACGTGCTGGGAAAGTAGACAGGCTACAGTAAAGGAAAAGGTAGATCCATCAGAAGCTGATATTTCAGGTAAGTTAGTCACTTTCAAAGTCTAGAGCACTGCTGTCTGATGAAAATTTCTGCCAAGTGGACATGTTTATATGTGTGCCATTTATGTGTGTCATTTATTTGTGTGCCAATAAAATAGCAGCTAGCCATGTGTGGCTATTGAGCATTTGAAATGTGACTAGGTGCCTGAAGAACTGAATTTTAAATTTTACTTAATTTTGATTAAATAGCCCCTATGGCCAGTAGTGTGCTACTTTCCACACTGGAAAGCACAACTAAGAGCAAATTTCATCAGACCTAGTATTTTAAAGTAGGAGTGTATTTACAGAAAATTAGGTTATAAATCTTTTTATCCCTATTGAAAAGACTGTTAGTAGCATGCCTTTTAACGGTACACTTAAAATACTCAATTTTAATTAAAACCAATATACAAATATTTTCAGGATATTTTTATAATATAGTGTTTTATTTGTAATCTTTTTGTTCTAAAATACTTTGTTTTCTTACAGATAATAACAAATATGAAATTATTAAACGTGATATTCTCCGTGGAAAGTCAGTGCCACATTATGCTGCTATTGAGCCTGATGGGAAGGGTCTGATGATTGTCTCCTACAAGTCCTTCACATTTGTTCATGTTGGTCAAGATCTTGAAGAAAATAAGAATGAGAACATGTCAGAGAAAATCAAAGGTAATTTTACTGTTCACCTTCTTAGAGCTCATGTGTATTTATGCACACACACATTTATGGCTGGTTTGTCTTCTTGGTTAGGTTTTGGCTTCTACTAGGACCAGACAGGTTTTTAATTTTTCTTTATTTCCCTTTGTATTTGTCAGAATAGTCTTTTGTAAAATGTACTACCTAAATAGTATGAACTGTTTTAATTAGTAATTACCAAAAATGTTTTAAAAAATCTGTACATTAGGGGCGCCTGGGTGGCTCAGTCGGTTAAGCGGCTGCCTTCGGCTCAGGCCATGACCCCAGGGTCCTGGGATCGAGCCCTGCATCGGGCTCCTTGCTCAGCAGAGAACCTGCTTCTCCCTCTCCCTCTGCCTGCCTGCTGCTCCCCCTGCTTATGCTCTCTCTCTCACTGTCTCTGTGTCAAATAAATAAAAATAAATAAAATCTTAAAAAAAAAAACTTTTCATTAGCTTACCTGATTAGATGTTTAATAAATACCTATTAAATGAATAAATGATGTCTCTGTTATTGGTGTTCGAGAAGCTAGCATATTAGTATTGAAGATACTAATCTTTTAAAATAAACTAAACTCTGTTGATTATAGGTGTATACTAATGTACTTTTACTTAACTTTAGTACTAACCTGAAAACAAGTTCTTGAGGGCAAAATCACCAAGTTTTCCCAATGTTAAATGAATAAATGGATAAAGGTAATATTTTAGAACAAAGACAGTAATAAGGTCTTCCAAAAGAAATTTATATTTACTGGGGCACCTGGGTGGCTCAGTCAGTTGAGCGTCAACTCTTGGTTTTCGCTCAGGTCATGATCTCAGGGTGCTGGGATCAAGCCCTGCTTTGGCTCTGCACTCATCAGGGAGTCTGGTTGAGGGTTCTCTCCCTTTCCCCTTCCCCCTGCTGGTGCGTGTGTTGTCTTGCTCTTTCTCAAATAAATAAATTATATTTCTATACAAAGAATATGTACTCTTATATTCAAGATTCAGACCTATGACTAGTCAACTCTGGAGTACTAGTTCTAACCACTATATCATATTCCTTTCTAATGAGCACATGGACAGATTAATGTTTATGGATATCATTAAGCAAATGTTTATTCTTTTTGTACGTAAGCCCTATTTTCTTACTTCATGGTTTAGTATGATGGGTTTTAAGGTATTTCTTCAGTAGCTGGCTTTTTAGAAGACAAGCCAAGGAGATAAGGAGGTGAAGGGAAGATTCTTTCATTGGGAACTTAGACAAAATACACTGACAGCTTTTGAATTTCCTATGAAATTGCTTTCATGCAACAAAGTTGTGGGGTAGAAAAGCTAGTTCCTTTGTAAACAAATAAATCTTTTATTTTTGTGTGGATGTGTATCTCACCAAATAATAGTGGCCTCCTGTATCACAGAGTTACATTGTTAGGGCAAATCAAGGCAATGGTGAAAGTTTCAGACAGTGGTTTATGACATACTTGTCATTCTTTTGAACTAGAAATCTGCTGTGTGTGTGTATGTGTGTAAAGAGAAGAGCAAGGAGGAGGAAAAGAGAGGGGAACTGGGAGGCAGGAAGAGAATGAATGGGGATAAAGGATTGCTGTCATTAGTATTTTATGAGTGTTTATGTCCTGGAGCATTAGGTAAGCCCAGAAGAGGAATGTTAGGTGCAATTGTTATAACTCTGAAAATTCCCCAAAGAGATCTGAATGTGTTTGTTTATAATTACTTTTTTTTTTTTTTTGTAAGATCACTAGAAATTATGCTAAGATTCTTTTAGATAGATGTTCCTTTGTATGCTCTAGTCTCTAATTTTGTGTATTCTCTTTGCACTTTTTTATTACATAATGTATTTTTCTTTTCCCAACAGAACCTCTGTATTACTGGCAACAGACTGAAGATGATTTGACAGTAACAATACGGCTTCCAGAAGGCAGTTCTAAGGAGGACATTCAAGTACAGTTTTTGCCTGATCACATCAACATTGTGCTGAAGGGTCAGAGGTTTCTGGAAGGAAATCTCTATTCATCTATTGATCAAGAAAGCAGTACATGGATAATTAAAGAGAATAATTGGTATATATGGACAGTTGTATTTATATTAATTTTTTTTTTCTTTTTTCTTTTTTTTTAATCCTTTCCACAGTGGTTACACCACAGTTGAATACTACAATAGGTCTGTCTGTATTGCTGATTCTTTTTCTTAAGATAGATTGAAAATGGAGTTACTGTATCAAAAAGTATAATTATCGTTAAGATTAAAGATGCTACTATAGTCATTGTTTGCATTCTGTGGTAGAGCTTTTCATTACCAGCTCTGAATAAAATCATAACAATATTAACAGTAATAATTAATAGATAAAAATGTTTTTGTTTTTTAATGAGAGAGCCTACACAAAAGTTGGGGTAGGGCAGAGGGAGAGGGAGAAGCCGACCACCCACTGAGCAGGGAACCCTATGCAGGGCTCAAATCCCAGGATCCCAGGATCATGACCTGAGCCAACGGCAGTCGCTTAACCAACAGAGCCACCCAGGCGCCCCCAAAAATGGTTATTTATTTTAATTAATACTTTAAAATTTTTTTAACTAATTTTCTCTTACTAATTTCAGTTTGCCAACTAGATAATAATTCCTGTTCTTTTTTTTTTTTTTTTCAAAGATTTTATTTATTTGACAGAAACACAGGGAGAGAAGGAACACAAGCAGGGGGAGTGGCAGAGGGAGAAGCAGGCCTCCTGTGGAGCAGGAAGCCTGATGCAGGGCTTGATCCCAGGACGCTGGGATCATGACCTGAGCTGAAGGCAGACGCTTAACGACTGAGCCACCCAGGCGCCCCTAATTCCTGTTCTTTAGATTTTAAGCTGTATGAAGGCTTCCTCCAGCCCAGGCCCTCCAGTCACCCTTCCCCTCCCCATAACCACTATTATTAGTTTCCTTCTACAGGCATTTTATGCATATCCAAGCAGATATATATTTTTTTTGAACAAAAAAGATTTCAACATGACTATACATAGTTTTTTACAGCTTGCTTTTGTTGACTTTCAACAATAAATCTTGGATAACGTATACATAATGATTTATTTTATTCTCCTTTATGGCTGTTTATGGTATTTTACTCTATCAACTAACTGCACAGTCATTTTTAAAAAATGGTCCTTTATTGTTGGATATTTTGACTGTTTGCAATCTTTTGCCACAGTGAATGACTTTCTGGATGATTCAGTAGCTTCACTGAGTGACACAGGTGCCAAACTCAATGAATTCTACATTTAAAATCTGAATTTTATCTATAAAAACCTCAGTAAAAGGAATATGTAAAACAAATAGGTAAAGGTTAAGTGTCTTATAAAACTATAACCTTTGCTTCTGTTTTTATTCCCCTTTGCAAATCTGTTGTCCCCGATACTTTACTCACTCCCCAGTTATTTGGATTAATAAAATTACTCTTTCATTATAGATTGTCAGTAATTACTGCATTCTGTGATAAAAAGGGTCAAATTTGGTCAGAAGTGGGTTAAAATTAGATATTTTTATCTTAAATATAATTTTCAATTTGTAATAAAAGACCCATATGAGTCTTTGATATGAGTCTAAATCCTGAGAGTCTAAGAAATAGATATCTACTTCAAAAAAAATTTAGGCTTTATGCTTTTAGATCCTGAATTCATTTTATTAAAGGGGAAATTTAGTGACTTGGTTATATTTTCTTTTTTAATGCAGTAAGAAAAATAGATTCATAATTATGTCATTTATAATTTATTGAGAATTATTGAACTATTCAGTGTTCAGTATTCAGTGAATTCAACAAAAAAGAATAATGATTTCTGTGAATCTGATCCCTTGTCTTTCTGTTTCGGGACATGGATTTTTTTTTTTAACTGTTCTAGTAATTGTTGCTAACCAGTTTTAATCATGGTATATTTAAGAAATCAGTGTAGTTCTTCCAACATTTTTCATAATTACTCCTGCAAATGTTTATGAAAGTACTTTTATTGTAATTCTCAGAAAAGTATTACTCTTTTAGAAGGAGAGTGAAAAGTTGATCTGAGCTAGATTAAACTCAATCTCATGGACATGATAGTTTACAAAAATCCCACCTTCAAGGTAGATGAAAAGATAAAAGTCGTTTAGAGTCCTGACCAACAGTCTTACTACTTCTTTCTTTAGGAATATCATACTTACCAACACATCCAGTTACACCAATTGAATAGATACCTCATTTTGCTAACAGTTTATCCATTTACCTGGATAATAAAGATGTAGAAAAGGACACTAAGATGAAAAGAACCCTGGAATCTAATGTTTCTGGTAATCACCCATCTGACTATGGTTAGGTCACCACGGTCAAGCACATTGGCTTTTTGCCTCGTTCTTTGTGAACTTTGACATGCTAACACACTGAATTCCTAACAGAATCTCATAAAATTACTCTTTCCTAATTTTATTTAATATACAGTGTTATATTAGTTTCAGTTTTATAACATATTGATTCAACAGTTCTATACTTAGTGCTTATCATGAGAAGTATACCTTTAATCCCTTTATACTTTTTAACAGATTTTAAAAACTTAATTATCTAAAAGGTTCTTTAAGAAATATTTTATATCTCCACATTCTGTTTAAACATATTTTATGAGAGATATTTGAGGGTAGCATTTATAAATTGGCAAACCAACTATAACATATTGTTAATATAAATCATGAAGCAGTAACCCAGCAAAGCTCTAGAATGGCTGGACCTCACACAGATAGCTTCAGCATTTAATACATGAGCATAAACCGGTATTGTTTTCCCATTAAATTTGAGGTACTTGATTACAATTTTATGTTACAAAGGATAATTACAGTGACTGTTGGTGGTGTTATTGGTTTAAAACATGATTTTCTGTACCTGGTTAAATTATTCATCTCTCTCATTTTTTAATAGTTAATGTTCCCTCTCACTTTGGAAGGATTTGTTAACTAGTCTAGGTTATTACGTTATATGGTTTTTTTTTGCTTGGATGGTAGGATCTGATACTAGCTTTAATATGTAGAAATGCAGGGGCGCCTGGGTGGCTCAGATGGTTAAGCGTCTGCCTTTGGCTCGGGTCATGATCCCAGGGTCCTGGGATCGAGCGCCGCATCGGACTCCCTGCTCAGTGGGGGGCCTGCTTCTCCCCCTGCTCTCTCTCTCTGTATTTCTGTGTCTCGAATGAATAAAAAAAAAAAAAATCTTAAAAAAAAAATGTAGAAATGCAGTTGTACTAAAAGGATTGCATTGACTAGGTGTGCAAGTTTAATGATGGTTCAGAAATTCTTTATAAATGAGATTGTATGAACTCCAGGTAGCAACTGACGAAAAACAGTACTTATACATTCTGGTCACAGTAAACTTTCTTTAGTAGTTATTTACATATATTTGTTCAAAGAGGCAGAATAGTAAAGTAGTGAGGAACATGGACTTAGAGCCAGACTGCTTTCCTAGCTTGTGACTTTGGCAAGTTACTTAACCTCTCAGTGCTTTTTTTTCTTTCTTACTTGTAAAATGAAGACAAAATATTACTTACTTTATTTGGTTGTCATGAGCAATCAATGAGTTAAAAACACGTAAAATGCTTGACAGCACCTGGCATATGGGAAGATTAAGTATGAGTAGCTGTCATGATTCTTCATCATCATCATTTTCAAGATGACCTTTCTCTTAGAGAATATATTATGGTAGTAATTTTTAATGCTAATGATAGGAACTCATTACATAGAAAAGATATTTTGTATAGTCTCTTAAAAGAAGTACTTTCAGAAAAATTTAAAATGCTGTAATTAATTCATGAGGTGGTGATAATAACAACCTTGAAAAAGAATAACTGATAGGTTTGCATGTTCTATTTGATAATTATGATAATTGTTATTATTGTGTCCTTGCAGTTTTTCCTTGCAGTTGTGTTCCAGGGCACAGGTTAGTGGCACACGTGTACCAGAGATGGCACATGGAAAAGGTTGCTTTCCTATGGAACAGCTACCACCATCCCCACTTTTCTCTGTGTTACAGTACCAACTACTCCTAAAGCAGCTTACGTGAATTTCCCTTCCTGTTCAAGAGGCACGTGGGCAACTCCTGTGTCCACAGTCTGCCCCGACTCAGCTCTCTTTCCCCTTCCTGCTGCATCAAACCTTAATCTCAGGATTACGTTGATAGGCCCTTTTTAGTGTATTTGGAATTTGTGCTTTAATGGCTTAAATGTACAGAATTAGATTTTCAGTTGATAGAGGCCACATAACTTTTTTCCTCCTAAGGAGTTATCAAAGTTAATTATTTTCTAATTTCTACTTTATTTTCAATTCTTTAAAATATGTATTTTAAAAATTAACATTTGTATTGATCTAATTGCCTTATGTTTACATTAATAATTGTATAATTGGCTACTAGTTTGGGGAAATGAAGCTACTTTTTGGCTCCATGCACAAAGAGGTACCTTTAGTTATAGTCCCTGTCCAGTTAACTTTATGTGCCCACCCCAGTCACCACCCTCACCACCACCACCATTACCTGGTAAAAGATCTCATAGATCCACGCTGCTTGCATTTGTCACTTAAGTTCAGTAACACACTGCGTACCTGGACTACAACAGTACTTTCTAGGTGGTTTTACTCTTGCCAGTCACTCTTCTCATCAGGCCATTTGACATACCATTTCCAGCAGTATTTTTTCGTTTATTAAGTATAAATTATTTACCCTTGGATTACAGATTTTCCATCTGTATTCCAATATGCAGTACTAAAATTAACACAAGTTTTGGTAAAACATCTCTGGCTGGACACCAAGGCAGGGATAAATTCAATGGAAGATTCTTCTGTTTGGTGTTGATTATGTAATTTATGTAGTTGCTTAATGTAACATTACTTTTCTTGTTTAACTTCTAGCTTGGAGATTTTCTTGATTAAAAAGAATGAAGGACTAACATGGCCAGAGCTAGTGGTCGGTGATAAGCAAGGAGAGTTTATAAGAGACTCAGCCCAGTGTGCTGCAATAGCTGAACGTTTAATGCATTTGACCTCTGAAGAACTGGTAAGCAATTGTAGTAGTAGGGTCATTTTCCAAAGGCCCAGAAGTATGTTATGTGAGGATTATGCCATGTTTTTCAAACATTATTTTACATTTGCTAATGTTAGAGACACAGATTAGGTACTACAGACTGGTGTTTGAATATAGCTTAAAATTCTAATACTCATTCCTTACACCACATGAATACATATATGTGTGTGGGATTGTATAAGATGGGTGTTCATGTATGTATGTATCTATGTATGTACATATATATATATACATCTATATACACACATATTCACACATATACGCACATAAATATATATATTCTCCTTTAGAAGAACCAATAGACCAATACTGGTAGGGACAAAAAAATTAAGATTTTACTGTCTACCTATGCTAATAATCTACTTGTTATCACTGAAATTTTCTAGATTATCTTAGAATATCACTAGGGGTATAAATATATACTATAATTAATTTTGATTGACAAAGTAATTCATTGTAGTGATTACAATAGTACAGTACTCATTCAACTATGAGATTTTGTTGAAATGTTCTAATCTGATAACTTTTAAGATAATGTTAAAAATTTGAATAAAGCATACCAGAATTTTATTTATATGTTTATTCACCAAAAATTATATCAGCACATGTAAAATGTCTGACTTATTGCCGCCTGGAGTTAGAACGATGAGGAAAAAACTGTATAAAGATGTAGTTATACTATAGGGTTAATTGCATCTTAAAGTAGGAAGGAAATTAGAATATTGAAAATAAGTGTCTCTGTCAAAAGAAAGCATGGCCAAAATGGAGAAACCAAGTTTCATGTCTGCCAGCAATAATTAAAAATTTCAGGAATCACTAGAATTCATATGTAAGACCATGACTTTGATTTCATAGTCCTAGTGTTACAACAAGACATGTAGACTGCATTGCCCTATTAATGTTCCTTCATTCAGCGACTATTGTGGTGTGCTCTGGGATATAATAGTTATAGTAGTGGAGGTTTGTTTTGATACTGTATTTTATTGCTGTTAACTGCCTTTTAAACTAGATTATTTCAAATGAATATTGGTCTGTTTGAGTAAGTTATTTATGGCTGAACACCAATGTGTTTGTAACATTTTGGGAAAAAAAAACATAGAATCTTGTTATCTGCAACTGAAGGCTGTCTTATGTGTTTCAAATCTTTATACTTTTTCTTAAGCTTTTCTGTATTGGTTAGAACCTTTAATCCACTGTAAAATAGAAATGGTGAATAGTGAAAGCAAACATTCTTGCCTCATTTGTAGTCTTGGAGAAATAATTGAATATTTTACTGTTAAGTATTATGGATTATTTTTGTCATGTTCTGGAAATTTTCTTCTATTTCTGTTAAACTGAGTGTTTTGAATCATGAAAGGCTATAGAATTCTGTCAAATACATTTTCTTCATTTGTGGGATAAAACCCACTTGGTAATGATGTATTATCCTATTTGCATATTACTGGTTTGGGTTTGCTAAATGTTATTGAGGAGTTTTGCATCTATATTTAGGAGGAATGTTGGTCTGCAGTTTTGTTTTGTCTTTTTACTGTCGCTGTCCAGTTTTGATATGTGGATAATGCTGATGTCATAAAATGAGTAGGGAAGTGTTTCCTGCTTGTTCTATTTCTGGAGGAGATTGTGTAGAATTGGCATTATTTCTTTAAATATAGAATTTACCAGTGAGACCATCTAGATTGGAGTTTTGTGTTTTGGAAGTTTTTAGCCATGAATTTAATTTCTTTATTATGTAAGGATTATTTGGGGCATCTATTTCCATTGTTTTTTGTTGTTGTTTCAGTTTCCAATTTCATTTCTGTTTTTACATTATTTTCTCCTTTTTGCTTACTTTGGATTTATTTTGCTCTATTTTTCAAAGTGAAAGTTCAGATGATTTTTTTTAACCTACTTTTCTATTGAAAAGCTATATACTTCATTCTAAACAATACTTGACCTGCATCCTGCAAAATTTCATCCTATCTTCTTAACCCCATTAAGGATTGATTTGATTTGGTGCTGTATTTCCATGTTTTTTTACATGGCTGATATTTATTCCTTGTTTGTTCTTACTCCTAAGGCAGAACTTTTCATGAATCTCAAGTGAAAGTCTAGGATGTTTACCAGGGCTTCTCCTGTGTAGGCCCTGTCCTCTAATTTTTGTCTCCCAAACACTGTAATAGTATCAGCACTCAGCTTTTGAGCCCCTTGCATGCTGCTTCTTTCCACTTGTCTTTTTCAGCTCAGCTTGAAAATCAGTAAATGGCTATAGCGAAGCAGCAGAGTCTTGGGTTCTCTTCTCTGTTATTCCCCTTTCTCTATAGTCTTGTCCTATTAAAATCTGGCTGCCTTCATAGTCCTGACCTTATAATTTTGCCCTCTTCAACATACGGGTAATGGAAAAGGGAAAGGAGGGAGAAGTGCAGAGGGTATTCTTTATGCTGCTGGGCATATATATGTTGTTGAATCACTGAAAAAATGGCCCCAGCTAATTGTTGATATTGCCTTCCCAGCCAAGTATAGCAACCAGAATTGTTTGCATTGATATATAGGCTGGAGCAGACAACCACAACTAGGTGGCTCCATATCCCAGGTGGGACATGGACAGGTTTGATAATATAGATCTATAACTCCCAACCATTTAGTTTCAGAGGCTTTCTCAAGCCATTTCATTAAGTTCTCAATAACCTGACAGCATTTTGGCAAACTGAGTGTGTGGACATTTGGTCAGTTGTAGAATTACATTTCTGTTTGTGTATGTGTGAGTGTGTGTGTGTGTGTGTGTGTATAATATTTATTACTTGAACATTGTGATTCTTTTACTCTATGAGGGATATAAGACCAGACAGTGATTCTTGCATTTAAGCAATGGAACATATTAAAATTAATGATTCCATTTATATTCTCTTTTGGCTTATTATTAGCTATACCTCTGTGTTTTTGTTTGGGTGGATATTTGTGTGTGTTAATGTGTGTGTGTGCGCGTGCATGTGTGCTTAGTAGTTGTTCTGGAGTTTACACAGCATCTTTAACTCATCACCATCTATTGTCAAAATATAGTTCACTCATAACTTAAGAACTTCACAATATATTTCCATTTCTTCATCCTTTATAAATTATCATATCAATAATATATTATTGTTTTAACTTTAATCAGTTCTCTTTTAAAGAGATTAGAGGGGAAATCTTACATTGACCCACATACCTGTCATTTCCTCTGTTCTACATTTCTTTGTGTTGATTCACATTTCCGTCTGTTGTCATTTTTCTCCTGGCTGAAGAACTTCCTTTAGCATTTTTTATAGTGTAGGTTTGCTGGGTAAATTCTCTCAGTTTCTGTTTGCTGCAAAAATACTTAGGTTGTCTTCCTTTTTTAGTATCTTTGTTAAGTACATGAGTCAATGTTGATGGGGGTTTTTTCCCCCTTCACTTCAGTTATACTCCATTGTCTTCTGGCTTGCATAGTTTCGGATGAGAAGTTAGCTGTCATTTGTATCTTTGTTCCTCTGTTCATAATGTGTTTATTTTTTCTCCTCTGACTACTTTTAAGATACTCTCTTTATTACTGCTTTTCAACAAGTTCATTATAATGTGATTTGCAGTGAGTTTTTTTTAATGTTTCTTGGACCTTTTTGAATCTATAGGATTATAGTTTTCATCATTTATTGACCATTTCTTCTCATTTTTTTTTTTTTCATTCTTCCTGCCCTCTTCTAGTTACTCATGTGTTAGACCATTTGATATTATTCCACAGGTCACTGCAGTTCTGTGTTTTTTTTTTTTTCCCCTCTCTTTCATTTTAGATAGACTATTGCTTTGTTTTAAGCTCACAGGTCTGCCATGTCTGATTAGTTGCCAGTCCTATCTTTTTTACTTTCCATTTCAGATACTGTATTTTCATATTTAGAAGTTCAATTTGGTTATTTTTTTATGTCTTCCATACCTCTGTCAACATATACATTTTTTTTTTTTACATCTTTGAGTATATAGAACATGTTTATAATACCTGTTTTAATATTTTTTTCTGGTGATTTCATCATTCTGTTATTTCTGTTTTTGTTGATTAGGATTTATTGGTCATGGGTCTGAAATTCAGTTTTTCATTACTGCTACAATTTTGATCTTTTTAAGAATGAAGAAATCCATTCTCCTATTGTTGAAAGTTTATTTATTTTATTTTCTGGTCTAAGAATCCAAATCCAGATAAAGAAAAACCTCCTTGTAATGCTCAAGAGTTAGAAGAATGTGACATTTTCTTTGAAGAGAGCTCCAGTTTATGCAGATTTGATGGCAGTACATTAAAAACTACTCATGTGGTAAGTTCTTGATCATTGTATTTCTAAAAATTTATGAATACAAGTTACCATGAGATGATAATTAATTGACCAAATGTATAATTTGCAAAGCTGGCTTGATTGGCAGTTACTGGCTATGATTTAAAACGCATCACTCCATGAAGTGGCAGTTTTATACCACCATCCCTAATAAAACAATGTTTTGTTGTTTTGGTACTATTGCATATTTGAAATCTTGTGATTGGGTTTTTTCTGTTCAGGTTTTTACATATAGTTACAACTAATCTATAATAACCTCATATTTTTTTTACTTGAAATTATGACATAAGTATTTCTTCATGTTCTCGTTTCAATCTGGCTTAATGGCTGGGTGACACTATATAATGTTATTATTGGAGTTCATGTGTGTATGTAGTGATTGTCCTACAGATTATAGTATACATCTTTAATACATTTTTTTCAATTGCATTATTCATGATGATGCTATTTTTTTAAAATCCCTTCTTTACATGAAGCCTTTTCCTGTATTCAGGTATTTTATCTTAAACAGTTACAGAAATCAAATTAATAAGTCATAGACTAAGTCTCTGACAAATTGATTTCCACTCGATATTCTCATTAATAATATTAGCAGTTATTACCTATTTCATTGCATCTTTACCTCCCCCTTCAGTTTTTTGTTTGATCTTTACTATTTGGTGTGCAAGATATAGGATTTTTAGTCTGGTTTTTTTACTAGTGACTGTTTCATAACATTACTTTTGACTCTTGTGAAAAATTTTTTCACTTATTTGTTTTGGTGTTTCTGACTGACTTGTGTGACCTTCTTTATAAAATGTGTTCTTAAAGAGCATGTATGATAGACTTCCATTATAAGTAGGTTCTTCTTCAGAAAGTTAAGAAATATACATACGATCCCTCATTGTACTGTAGTTTTTAGAGATGATATTTGATAAAACATTTTCAGCATTTTGCACATACTCTAAAACTGTTTAATCACAGTTTAGTGTTAATTGCTGGTTTAACACCAGTGATTTGCTATTTGTGTATATTGCAAAATGATCACCACAATAAGTCTAGTTAAACATTTGTCATCGTACATAGTTAGAAATTTTTCTCTTATAATGAGAACTTTTAAGATCTGCTCTGTTAATAATTTCAAATATGAAGTACAGTATTATTAACTATAGTCACTGTGCTATACCTCACAATACCCAATACTTATTTATAACTGGAAGTTTATACCCATTGACACCCTTAATCCATCCCCCAGCCACCATCAGGTGTGAGGTGTGAGGGCATATCTCATGGTGATTTTGATTTACATTTCTTGATGCTTAATGTTGTTGAGCACCTTTTTATGTACAAGTTGGCCACCTATAGCTCTTCTTTGGAAAAAATGTCTATTTAAATCTTTCAGTCATATTTTAATTGCATTATTTTTGTAATGTAATTATAGAAGTTCTTTATAAATTTTGGATGTTAACCCCTTATCAGATATGATTTACAAATTCTTTTTCCTATTCAGGAGGTTGCCTTTTCATTTTGTTGATCATTTCCTTTGCTGTTCAGAAGCTTTTTGGTTCGAAATAGTCCCACTTGTTATTTTTGCTTTTGTTGCCTTTGCTCCAAAAAATCATTGCCAAGATCAATGTCAAGAAGCTTACTGCTTCTGTTTTCTTTTAGGAGTTTTATGATTTCAGGTCTTATGTTAACCTTTTTAATCCATTTGAGTTAGTTTTTGTATATGATGTGAAGATAGTGGTCCAGTTTTGTTCTTTTGCATGTGGCTATCCAGTTTCCTAACACTGTTTGTTGAAGAGACTCTCCTTTCTCCATTGTGCATTCTTGGCTCCTTTATCATAAATTGACCATATATGGGTGGTTTTACTTCTGGACTCTTCCATTGGACTCTGTGTCTATTTTTATGCCAATACTGTACTGTTTTAATTACTACAGCTTTGTAATATAATTTGAAATCAGGAAGCATTTTTTACGATTACATTGGCTATTTGGGATCTTTTGTGGTTCCATATGAATTTTAGGATTTTGTCCTATTTCTGGGAAAAATGCCATTGGGAATTTTGATAGGAATTTTATTGAATCTGTAGATTGCTTAATATAGACATTTTAACAGTTTTTCCAATCCATGAGCATGGAATATCTTTCCATTTATTTTTGTTTTCTTCAGTTTCTTTCATTGGTGTCTTATAGTTTTCAGTGTACAGGTTGTTGACCTCCTTGGTTAAATTTATTCATAATTTACTCTTTTCAATGCAATAAAAATAATATGATCATTTCAATACATGCAGAAAAAGCATCTGACAAAATTCAACATTTATAAAAACTCTCAAAAAATGGGTATAGAGGGATATAATCCCATGCTGAGTGTGGAATCTGCTTGGGATTCTCTCCCTCTTCCGTGTACTCTCTCTCTCTCAAAAAAAATTCATTTTTAACTTTTGACAGTTTAAATGTGATATGTGATATGTCTTGGTGTGGGTCTCTGAGTTCATCTTACTTGAAACTTTCTGGGCTTCCTGAATCTCAGTGTCTTTCCTGCCCTAGGTTAGCGAAATTTTCTGCCCCTTTCTCTTCATTCTGGGACCCCTATAATGCAAGTGTTCTGCTTGATGTTGTTGCATAAGGTCCTTAAGCTATCTTTGCTGTTTTTTTTTTTTTTTTTGCTGCTCTGATTTGATAAGTTCTGCTGCCTTGTATTTGAGTTCACTGATCCTTTTTTCTGCTTCATCTAGTCTGCTGTTGAACCCTTCTAGTATATTTTTCAGTGATTGTATTCTTCAGCTCTGTGACTTCTATTTGATACTTTCTTATATTTTCTATCTCTTTTTTGAAGTTTTCACTTTGTTTATCCATTCTTCCATGCTTGGTGAGTATCTTTATGACTTATTTTGAATTCTGCATTGGGTAAACAAACCACTTACCTCCATTTCATTAAGATATCTTTCTGAGGTCTTGTCTTGTCCTTTCTTTGGAACATATTCCTGTTTCTTAATTTTCCTGACTTTCTGTGTTGGTTTCTATGCATTAGATAAAACCATGAACTCTCCCAGTCTTGCAGGAATGGTCTCTTGTAGGAGATGAACCTTATTGTTCAGCTCTACCCTAGCTCTTGGTTGTCTCTCAAACTTTTTTGATTGCCCAAGCAGCCTATTTTTACTCTAAGTAGCTCCCAGTATTTGAGGGTGTACTAACACCTGTCAGTGTCCCTAAGTGGACGATCCCAATCAGCAGCTACATTCAGGCTGATTGGAATCCTGTCTCTCAGGCAATGGCTTTTAAAGTGTGCAAAATACATAGTCATGTGGGACCATAAACAAGTCCCACTGTCAACCAGAACCAGGTAGACTAGAGGTGTCCCCGGATGGCAGCCACAAAAGTCAGGATGCCAGAGAAGTGTACAAGCTCCTTTCCAGGAGTTACTGGCATTCTGGAACAAGGCAGAGGGATAGCACAGTAATAGTACCTGATGGTCTCCATCCCCAGAAAGAATCTCAGAAGTCTCTGTATGTGTGTCAAACCAAAAGAAGCCTGTCCCTTGGGCTGAAGTTCCAGGCCAAGTAACTAGGCCTTTTTCACAGAAATCTTGGGATATGTTTCATTATGCTAGTGCTGTGCCCTGGTGGTGGTAGCTGGCCAAGAACTGCATCTCTAGTTGTTATTGTCCCATGGGACCCAGGAATAAAAACCCCACTGGCCCCCAGGCAATTAGGGGACATCCGCTGGGTAGCAGCCATAAAAACTGAGACCACCAGATTAAAACCTGGGGTTCTTGATGTGTGTACAGCAAGCTTCCCTCTGGAGATGCTGTGACCTGCAGCATAGCAGAGGGAGAGTGCAAAGGTAGTGTCAACCATCTGAGGTCTTTGGAGAGGGTCTCTCCTTCAGGCTGCAGCTATGAAGATAAGCTAATAGTCCCCTTTTATGGAAAGACTGGGTACTTCAGATTTTTGCCTCTGTGCTTTGCCCTAGGGGTGGTAGCTGGTTAAGAATGCTTTCTCTGTCTTATATAAGCTTGTGGGACCTGCAAGCCTAAAACCCTCTGGCTACCAGAGCCAGGTGATCTAGAGGCCTCTCTTGGGTGGCAGCCACAAAAATTGGGGCACCATTTGAGGATACAGACTCCTTTCTGAGAGGTACCAGTGCTCTGGAGTGAGGCAGAGGGAGAATGCAAAGTTGACACCTGCTGTCTCTGTCTCTTAGGAGAGTGGTAAATTAGATGCTTTAATAAGATAAGCAGATGAACATCTTTCACGGAAAGTCTGGGTACTTTGCAGTCAGCTGCCTCTACGACTGTTAAGTCTGTGCCCCATGGCTCTTTAATAACAGTTTCTCAGTTCAAGCTTCCTTGGCTTTCAGACATAGATGTTTTGGAGACTCATCTCTCAAGTGCAGGTCATAAAAAGTGGGATGCCTGATAATGGTGTTAAACCCATCATTCCTCAGGGAGTAGCTCGGTGTTTCAAGTTCCTCTTGATTATAGGTGACTGTGCCAGAGTTTATTTATTTATTTTTTTTATTTTTATTTATTTTTATTTATTTTTAAAGATTTTTTATTTATTTGACAGAGATAGACACAGCGAGAGAGGGAACACAGCAGGGGGAGTGGGAGAGGGAGAAGCAGGCTTCCCGCCAAGCAGGGAGCCCGATGCGGGGCTCGATCCCAGGACACTGGGATCATGACCTGAGCCGAAGGCAGACGCTTAACGACTGAGCCACCCAGGCGCCCCATGTGCCAGAGTTTATGTGTGGTTCATGGTGAGATTATATCTCAGCCCCTCTACCTGCTTGGATATGTTTTTTTTTTTCCCCCATATGTAGCTGTAGGTTCAGTGTGCATGTGAGGAGGTAAGTTCAGGATCTTTCTATGCTGCCATCTTGAACTGAATCTCCTAAATATCTTGTCTTTGTTTCAGTTGTGTTAAATTTGAGACCAGAGTTTCTTTTTTTATAATTATGAGCACATTGGTTTTTCTATTATTAGACATTTTATATAAATAAGCAAAGATTCTGTGAAGTAAAAATGCATAAACATTGCTGTTTGGGTATAAGTAGAATGGGTATAAATGGAACAGCTCCAATAAATAAGTAGTAAGTACATCTTCTTTCCAGAGGCAGAATTGGCTTGTCAGTGTACTGTATGAAAGTCAAGGTCTACCTAGTCAAATGTGTAGTTTCTTGGTATACCCAAGAGGGTACCAGTTGGCTTGTCATTGGAGGAAGAGAACAAAGGAAGCTATAGTATTTCAGATGTTCACTGCTACATCCACTTTAGGAATGAAATAGTACTTCATCGACAGTCTGTACTTCTTCAGTGTTCTCTTCAAGTTCTCTCTTCTTGATTTCATTTGTCATGACTTTGGACAATTTGAAATTAACCTGTACATGGAAAGGTCAGTATATGTCCTTACAGTTTTAGGAAACAATACTATAACATAAAGGTCAGAATTCTATATTATAAATGACAGATTTTTCAAAATATAAAATTCCCTGAAAGAAATGGAAATCAGGGTTAGAATTTGACATTTGGAAAATAAAATGTTAAATGAATATATGCAGCAGCACAATAAAAGAAATATTAAATAGTAGATCTGGGAAAGAAAGGTAATAAGATGTGGTCACTGGGATGTAAAGCACAAATCAGAATTCAAATACAAATAAAGAGGAATTATTTTTGCTTCTGTCTAGAGCTGTACTTTACAAAATAGTAGCCACTGGCCACATAGTAGTTAATGACTATTTGAAATGTAGCTTTCACGTAAGTGTGAAATAACCAGATTTTGAAGTCTTAGAATAAAAAAGAATATAAAATACATTAATAACTTTTATTTGGATTTTTATGTTGAGATGATGATAGTTTAGATATGTTTGGTTAAATATATTACTTTTTTCCTGTTTTTATTACCTTTTAATGTGACTACTAGAAAATTCAAAATTATGTATGTGGTTTGCAGTTTCTTTTGAATAACACCAGTCTGTAGTGATTAAATTAAATATAGACTTGAGCAATCAAAAGGTGAAAGGATATTTTTAAAAATTAAATTACAGTGAGTTTAAGATGAGAATTTTTTTTTTAAGATTTTATGTATTCATATGACAAGGAGAGAGAGTACAAGCAGAGGAAGTAGCAGGGAGAGGGAGAGGCAGCCTCCTCACTGAGGAGGGAGCCCAACGTGGGGTTCGCTCCCAGGACCCTGAGATCATGACCTGATCTGAAGGCAGACACTTAACTGACTGAGCCACCCAGGTGCCCCAAGAGCAAATGGTATTCATCATATACTGCTTAAAACATGAGACTGAAATACCTGGAAAAAGTATTTGCAACTTATAAATAAAGCCATCAAGACAAGAAGCAGAGGAGTTACAAAGAAGAAATAATTCTTTTAGGTTAATGTCATTATGAAAGCTAGTAGAAAAGGCATATATCCAACATACTAATTCTTTTAAGAAGATATTAAGGATAAGATCAGAAGTTATAGAGAAAGGAAATATGTTTAGAAAGGATCTAAACCAATGGTCCTCAAGCTTTTTGGTCTAAGGACCCTTTACATTCTTATATTCCTTAGAGTATCAAATTTTTTTATTTGCATTATATCAAATTTGACCAAGTATTAGAAATTAAGCTTATATTGGGGCGTCTGGGTGACTCAGTTGGTTAAGCGTCCAACTCAATTTTGGCTCAGGTCATGATCTCAGGGTCATGGGATCAAGCCCCACATCAGGCTCTGGGCTCAGCAGGGAGTCTGCTTGAGAGTCTCCCTCTCCACGCACCCCCATGCACACGCACCCTAAAATAAATAAACCTTTTTTAAAAAATAAATTAAGCTATATAATAATTTCCCTAATATGGCCTCCATAAGAAAGTACCACAGACTAGGTGACTTAAACAATAGGAATTTGTTTTCTCACAGTTCTAGAGGCTAGAAATCAAAGATCTAGGTGTTAGCATGGTTAGATTCTTCTGAAGCCTCTCCCCTTGGCACGTAGATAGATGGCTGTCTTCTCTTTTTAGTAATCACATGGTCTTTCTTCTACTTGTGTTTGTTCCCTAATCTTTTATAAGGACACCAATTGTATTGGATTAGGACCCACCCTAATGACCTCAATTTAACTTAACCACCCTTTTAAAGGTTCTCTGTCCAAATAAGGTCACATTCTAAGGTACTGTGAGGTTAAGACTTAAACATGTGACTTTGGGAGGGCTACAGCTTAGCCCATAGTAGTATCCTTCCCTTAGATTCTAGCAGTTATTAACATTTTGCCACATTTCTTTTTTTCTTACTCCTTTTTGCTAAAACATTTAGGAATGAGTTGCACAAACATGTCCCTTTACAACCCCCAGTACCTCACATACACACTAAAAATGAAGGCATTTTCTTAGATAACCACAATACAAGTCAGGAAGTTTAACATTGATTCAGTACTTTTATCTAATATAGTTCATATCAAATTTTACCAGTTGCTCAAATAATGTACTAACTGGCAATTTTTTTTTCCTGATTTGGAAACATTGCAATTAGTTGTGATGTCTCTTTAGTCTCCTTTAATTTGGAACAACCAGTTACCCAGCTTTTATGACATTGACTTTATTTTGTACCTTTTATGAACTGTATCCAGTATTTCCTCAAGATCAGATTCAGTTGATGCATTTTTGCTAGGAATACTTCTTTTTTAGTGTATCACATGAAGAAGAGCTTCATGGCAGTTTTCCTTACCATTGTGGTGTGAAATTTAATTGGGTGGTATTCACCAGGTTTCTCTGCTCCTCAGTTACAATCTTCCCCTTTGAATTAATAAGTACTTCATGTGAAAGTCAAAGTAATCTCTAAAGGGTTTAGTAGGTTTTGTCATTTCCCTCTGCTTCCCTCCCTCTAGTGGCTTCCTATCTGTCACATTTAGAATAATGTCTAGGATTTTTACCATGATCTATGAGCCCTCTTCTGTAACTCACTGTATGTATTTTAAATAGAGACTCAGCATGCACATGTGAAGCAAAAATTTCACAAAACAGTACTATCCTTACTGTTTTAGCTCATTAAAAATAGTATGGAATGAAGAATGTCTTATACAATAAGTTCTCTTTTTTGATCTACGTAGTTAATTTTACCAAAAATGTTGAGACCCATAGTTAAAAAACACTGCCCTCCAGTGCTGATTGTCTCTCATACTCTACCATTTTTTCCTAGCTCACTTTTCTTTAGCCATGGTGGCCTTCATACCATTCCCCATACTAAAAACATGCTTCTGTTAATACTTTTTATACCTGAAGTGTTCTGCCTTGTTTCATTTGTCCCTTTATTGAGACCTCTCTTCACATGTTACCTTCCATCTCTTAATAACCTGTATTAAACAAAACTGCATTTCTATTCACCTGCTTTCTTTTTTTTCTCATGGCACTTTTCTGTTTCTTGATATATTTACATATTTATGTTGTCTGATACATTATGATACAGCTGAAGATCCAATCTGATAATTTTCAAAAGTGAAAAAAAGTTTTTTTCTTATACTTCTTAAAAAATGGCTGTTGTCTATAGGTTTTAGTAAAGTAAAAATTTAAGTGTGTTTCCCCCAATTGTATTTTATGCCACTTAAGCTAAGATCTGGCATCTTCCTATATTCCAATCTCTAGTCAATGTTAAAACATCATTACATAATTAACTTACAAATGGATGTTCAAACAAAAAGGCAACTCGGGATTTTGTACAACTTCTTTTCTGTTGTTTTCAAACATCAGTTTTGGATATGCCACACATGCACAACTTAACAAAATTTAACTGTCCAAGCAGAATACACACATATTTTATAGTATGTGGGTTACCATATCTGAAATAGTGCTCAGCCAGGGACATCCTCAATTGTTGCTTAATAATTACTATAAAAAAAGGAGAGTGGGGGAAGATAGTGGAGCGAGAGGACACTGAGCTCACCTTTTCCCATGGATACACTGAGCCAAAAGTTTCAGTTCAGGAAACTCAGTCTGAAAACGACCTAAAGACTGTCACAACAGATCTTCCACAGCTAAAAGCATAAAGAGAAGGCCACACTGAGAAGAGTAGGATGGGCAGAGACACATGGTCATGAACTGAACCAAACCCCCAGCTTGGTGACCCAAAAGCAAGAGGGATATCATGGGCTCAGATGAGTTAGGGGATCAATACCCACACTGGATACTCCGGCCCTGGGGAACTGTACAGGGAAGGTGAGTCCCCATAACGTCTGGCTTTGAAAATCAGTGGGGCTTAACTGGGGGAGCCAGAAGACAAGAGGAAAGCAAGTGTCTGCTCTTAAAGGCTAATGTGCTATATTACTTGGTCTGAGACCCAGCACAGAAGCAGCGATTTGAAAAGCACATAGGTTATACATGGAAATGCATTGCTTAATTTCAGGACGTGTGCCAGGGGGGCAGGGATCTGTAGGAACTTTCACTGGGAACAGAGGTGCTGGCAAGTACCATTTTTCTTGCCCTTCATCAACCTAGCTGGATGGAAGCATGTGGGAGCTGATTTTTGACATTCTCCAGCTACCCTGCTAGCACTACTTTTCACACTCCAGCATTCCCTGTGGACCTATCACTCCCAATCTGTCCACCCCAGCACATGCTCCTCCAAAGTGGCTCTAGCCTGGACCATCTGGTGGGCAGTCCTGGCCAGGACTAGTGCCTCTCTAAAGCAACTGCTGCCCAAGAAAGGGGGAGCCAGCCCCGTCTACCAGTATGCCCACTGTAGCTACAGCCAGGCCTCTCAGCCAGTTGCACCAGGGGCAAGCCCTGCCCACCAGTGTACCTGGAGCAGTCATAGCCATTCATTACAGACAGGGTAAGGGCCAGATCTGCCCACCAGCATACTCAAAGCTGCTCCAGCTGGGCCTGTAGCTGGTCATGCTGGTGGCAATTTCTGCCCACCAATGTGCCCACAGTAGTTATGGCAGTTCATTGTTGACAGCTGGCTGGAGGGCCAACCCTGACCACAGGCAACCCCAGACACAACAGGAGGGTGCATGCAACCCACACAAAAGACATCCCTGGAGCACCTGGTTCTAGTGGTCTGAGGGCAGTTGCACTTCTAGGCATCACAGGATGCCTTGTACATCAGGCCACTACTTTCAAGACCAGAAGACACAGCTGACCTACCTAATACATAGAAACAAACAGACAAAATGAGGAGACAGAGGAATATGTTCCAAACAAAAGAACACGACAAAACTTAATAAGAGCTAAACCAAATGGAGATAAGCAATTTACCTGATAGAGTTCAAAGTAATGTTTCGGCTTGAGAGAAGAGTGGATAAACAGTGAGAACTTCAACAAAGGGAAAGAAAATATAAAAGGAACCCATCAGGCTGAAGAATACAATTAATTGAAAAATACACTACAGGGAATTGACAGATTAGAGAATGTAGAAGAATGGATTAGGAATCTGGAAGACAGGGTAGTGGAAAGCAACCACGCTGAACAGGAAAAAGAAGAATTTTTTAAATGAGGATACATTAAGGGACCTCTGAAACATCAAGTGTAATGACATTTGCATTACAGTGTTTTTAGGAGAAGAAAGAGAAAACAACAGAAAACCTATTTGAAGAAATAACAGCTGAAAATTTTCCTGTCCTGGGGAAGGAAACACACATACATATCTAAGAGCCTCAAACAAGAGGAACTCAAAGAGGTCCATACCAAGACACAATAATTAAATTGGCAAAAATTAAAGAAACAGAGGGACTCTTAAAAGTCATAAGAGAAAAGGAAACAGTTACATACAAGGGAAACTTCATAAAGCTAATGACTGATTTTTCAGCAGAAACTTTGCAGGCCGGAAGGGAGTGGCATGATATGTTCAAAGTGCTAAAAGAAAGAAACCTATAACCAAGAATACTCTACCTGGCAAGATTATCATTCACAATTGAAGGAGAGATAAAGAGTTTACCAGACAAACGTTAAAGGAGTACATCACCACTAAACTGGCCTTACACAACAAATGTTAAAGAGACTTCCTTAAGTGGAAGAGAAAAGGCCATGACTAAAATTGAGAAAATTATGATGGAAAAACTATCACTGGTAAAAGGAAATATACAGGTGAAGGTAGAAGATCAGTCACTTATAAAGCTAGTATGTATGTTGAAAGACAAAAGCAGTAAAATCAAATATATCTTTAAAAATTAATCAAGAGATACACAAAATAAAAGATGTAAAGACATACATAAACATGGAAGAGGAAGTATATATGTATATACGTGGTCCTTTTAGATTGTGTTCTAACTTAAGTGACCATCAACAATGTAGACTGCTGTACACATGGGATATTATATATGAACCTGATGGTAACCACAAACTAAGAGCCTTTAATAGATACACAAAGAGAAAGGAATATAACATTAAAGAAAGTTAAGTCACAAAGTAAGAGAGCAAGAGAAGAATGGAACAGAGAACTACCAAAATAACCAGAAAACAACAAATGGCAATAAGTACATACCTATTGATTACTTCAAATGTAAATGTACTAAATGCTCCAAACAAAAGATATAGGGTGACTGAATGGATAAAAAAAAAAAAAAACCCATATGTATTCAGCCTATGTGAGACTCATTTCAGACCTGAAGACACATAGAGACTGAAAGTACAGAAGTGGAAAATGATCCCATGCAAATGGAAGTGGAAAAAAAATATCAGATAAAATAGACTTTAAAACAAAGACTATAACTAGAGACAAAGAATGTATAATGATACATTATTAAAATAATGATAAAGGGATCAATACAACAAGAGTTTATACCAATTGTAAATATTTATGCAACCAACACAGGAGCACCTACATATGTAAAAGCAAATATTAAAAGACAAAGGGAGAAATTGACAGTAATACAGTAAGAGACTATCAACCCACTTACATGAATGGATAGACCATCAAGACAGAAAATCAGATTAGTAAGGAAACAGTAGCTTTGAATAATACATTAGACTAGACGAACTTTATATATACACACACACACACAATAGATAAATATGTATAGATATAGATATAGAACATTCCATCCCCACATAGAAGAATACACATTCAAGTGCACATGGAACATTCTCCAGGATAGATCACATTAGGCCACAAAACAAGTCTCAACAAATTCAGAAAGTTTGGAATCATATCAAGCATATTTTCCAATCATAGTGTATGAAACTAGAAATCAATTACAAGAACAAAACTGGATACAACACAGACACATAGAGGCTAAACAATATTCTGCTAAACAACCAGTGGGTCAATGAAGAAATCAAAGAGGAAGTCAGAAATTACCTGGAGACAAATGAAAATAGAAACACAATGGTTCAAAATCTTTGGGATGCAGCAAAAGCAGTTCTAAGAAGGACATTTATAGCCAAATGGGCCTATCTCAAGAAACAAGAAAAATATCAATCTTACCTTTTAACTAAAGGAATGAGAAAAAGAACAAAGCCCAAAGTTAGTAGAAGGAAGGTAATAAAGCATAAAACAGTAGTAAGGGAAATAGAGACTAAACAAACAATAGAAAAGACCAGTGAAACTGAAAGTTGGTTCTTTACAAAGATAAACAAAATTGATAAACCTTTCATCAAGAAAAAGACTCAAATAAATAGAATCAGAAATGAAAGAGAAGTTAAAACTGATATCACAGAAATACAAAGGATTATAAGAGACTATGGCAAAAAATTATATGTGAACAAATTCAATAACCTAGAAAATGGGTAAATTTCTAGAAATATACAAATGTCCAAGATTGAATCAGAAAGAAAGAAAAAATCTGAACAGACTGATAACTAGTAGTGAAACTGAATCATTAATCAAAAAACTCCCAAAAAACAAAGTCCAGGAACAGATGGCTTCAAAGGTGAATTCTAAAATTTAAAGAAAAAGTAATACCTATTCTTCTCAAACTGTTCCAAATAATAGAATGCTTACAGATTTATTCTACAAGGCTAGCATTACCCTGATACCAAAACCAGGCAAAGACACTTTAAAAAAAAAAAACTACAGACCAATATTTCTGATGAATATAGATGTAAAAATCCTCAACAAAATATAAGCAAACCAAATTCAACAATACATTAAAAAGATCATTCACCATGACCAAGTGGGATTTGTTCCAGAAATGTAAAAATGGATAATGGTTCATTATCCACAAATCTACCAACATGATAAACCACATCAACCAAATAAAGAATAAAAATCATAAGATCATCTTAATACATGCAGAAAAAACATTTGACAAAATTTAACATTGATTAATGATAAAAACTTTGAATAAAGTCAGGTATAGAGGGAACATACCTCAACATAGTAAATACCATATATGATAGAGCCACAGCTAACATTATACTCAAACTGAAAATTTTCCTCTTAAGATCAGGAACGAGACAAGGATGCCTACTCTTACCACTTATTCAACATAGTACTGGGAGTCCTAGCTGCAGCAGTCAGACAAGAAAAAGAAAAAGGCATCCAAATTAGTAGGGAAGAAGTAAAACTGAGTAGTTCCACCACTGGGTATTTACCCAAAGAAAACAAAAACAATTCAAAAAGATCTATGTAGGGGCACCAGGTTGCACAGTCAGTTAAGCATCCCACTCTTGATTTAGGCTCAGGTCACGATCTCTGGGTCGTGAGACTGAGCCCCTTGTCGGGCTCCAGCTGGGTGTGAAGCCTGCTCAAGATTCTCTCCCTCTACCCCTCCCCTCCCCTCTCTCTTCCTTTCTAAAAACAGGGGGAAAAAAAAACCCAAAAGGTGTATGCACCCCTATGTTCATTGCAGTATTATTTACAATAGCCAAGATATGGAAGCAATCCCAAGTGTCCATCAATAGAATAATGGATAAAGAAGATGTGGTATGTGTTTATACATACACACACACACACACAGGAATGTTACTCAGCTATAAAAAAAGGATGTAATCTTGCCATTTGTGACAGTATGGTTGGACATAGGAAGAAAGTATTACACTAAGGGAAATAAGTCAGAGAAAGACAAATACCATATGATTTCATTTATATGCAGAATCTAATAAACAAAACAGACAAAAAGCAGAAACAGACCCATAAGTACAGAGAACAACTGTTGCCAAAGGGGAGGGAATGGCCAAAACAGGTGAGGGGGAGTGGAAGAAACAGGCCTATAGTTATAAGTCATGGGGATGGAGGATACAAGTATAAGGAATACAGTCCGTGGTATTGTAATAACACTGTATAGTGACTGTTGGTAGCCACACTTCTGATTAGCATAACATGACATAGAGACTTACCAAATCACTATGTTGTTCATCTGAAACTAACAGAACATTAGGTGTTAAACTGTATTTCAATTAATTAAAAAAAAAGTAAAATTGTTTGCAGATAATGTAATGCTGTATATAGAAAACCCTAAAGACCCCAAATTTGTTGGAACTAATAAATGTATTTACTAATGTTGCAGGATACAAAATCAACATACGGAAATCTTTTGTGTTTCTGTACACTAATTACTATCATAAAGAGGAATTAAGGACACCTCATAGACAGTTGCATCAAAAGCAATTAAAATACCTAGCAATAAATTTAACCAAGGAGGTGAAAGACCTGTACTCTGAAAACTATAGTTGATGAAAGAAATCAAACAAAACACAAGAAATGGAAATATATACCGTGCTTATGGATTGGAAGAATTTATATTGTTAAAATGTCCGTAACACTCAAAGTAATCTAGATATTCAGTGAAATGCCTATCAAAACACCAATAGCATTTTTCACAGAACTAGAACAAAACATCCTGAAATTTGTATGAACCACAAAAGACCACTAATATCCAAGGTATTCTTGAGAATGAACAAAGCTAGAAATGTCACAATCCCAGATTTGAAACTATACTACAAGCCATAGTAATCAAAACAGAATGATACTGACACAAAAACAGACCCATAAATTAGTGAAACAGAAGAGAGAGCCCAGAAATAAACCGATGCTGATATGGTCAATTAATATATGACAAAAGAGGCAAGAATATATGAGGGGGATGGGGCACCTGGGTAGATCAATCAGTTGAGGGTCCAACTCTTGGTTTTGCCTCATGTCATGATCTCAGGGGCACGGGATCGAGCCTCAAGTAGGACTCCACACTCAGCAGGGAGTCTGCTTGGGATTCTCTCCCTCTCCTTCTGCCCCTCTCTGCCCCTCCCACCCTGCTCTCTCTCAAATACATCTTTTTTTTTTTTCTTTAAAGAATATACAATGGGGAAGAGATAGTTTCTTCAATAAATAATGCTGGGAAAAGAATGAAACTGGACCATTTCTTTACACCATACCCAAAAATAATTTCAAAATGGCTGAAAAACCTGAATGTAAGACCTGAAGCCATGTAACTCCCAAAAGAACACATAGGCAGTAAAGGCTTATACCTCAGCCTTAGCAGTATTTTTCTAAATCTCTTTCCTCAGGCAAGGGAAACAATAGCAAAAATAAACAATTGGGATTACATCAAGCTAAAAATCTTTTTGAGGGGCAAAGGAAACCACTAACAAAATGAAAGGTCACTTACCAATTTGGAGAAGAGATTTGCAAATGATATATCCAATAAGGGATTAATATCCAAAATATATAAAGAACTCCTACAACTCAACACCAACACCAAAAGGCAAAGGACCTGAATAGACATTTTTCCAAAGAAGACACAACAGATGACCAAGATACCTGTGAAAATATGCTCCACATTACTAATCATCAGGGAAATGCAAATCAAAACCACAGTGAATCACCATCTCACACCAGTGAGAATGGCTAGTATCAAAAAAGACAAGAAGTAACAAGTGTTGGTGAGGATGAGAGGAAAGGGAACCGTTGTGCACTTTTGGTGGGAATGTACATTGGTGCAACCATTATGGAAAACATGGAGTTTCCTCAAAAAACTAGAAATAGAAATAACCACATGATCCAGTAATTCCACTCCTGGGTATTTATTGAAAGGAAATAAAAACACTAACTCAAAAAAGCACTAACCCCCATTGTTCATGGTAGCATTATTTATGATAGCCAAGAACCAACACAGGGAAACAATATGTGTCCATTGATGGATTAATGGGTAAAGAAAATGTGTGTATACGCACAATATAATATTTTTTTAGCTATAAAAAAGAATGTAATTTTGCCATTTGTGACAACATGGATGCACTTTGATGGCATTATGCCAAGTGAAATAAGTCAGAGACAAATATATGATCTCATTTATATGTGGAATCTCTAAAAACAAAGCAAATGAACAAACAAAAACACCCATAAATACAGAGAACTGGTGGTTGCCAGAGGGGAGGTGGGTAAGAAGACAGACAAAATAGGTGAAGGGGATTAAAAAGTACATCTTTGGAGTTATAAAAAGTCACAGGGATCAAAAAGTATAGCATAGAGAATATAGTCAGTAATTTAACAACTTTGTATGGTGACTATGGTAACTATACTTGTCATGGGTGAGCATTTTGTAACATATATGATTGCTGGATCACTAGGTCATCCTAAAACTAATGGTGTATTACATGTCAACTATGCTTCAATTAAAAATAACAAATAATAAGTACTATAAAATGGGCTTTGGAGAGCATGCAGTGGTGGTAATTAAGAACATGGGTTTGGAAGCATATCCGAACTGAAATCCAGTTGCCATTTATTAGCTTAACTTAAGTCTCTTAACATCTTGTTTTTGAGTTTCCTCTTTTACAAAATAGCATCATATTCTTAATTCTCAAGTAGTGAAGATTAAATAAGGTAGTTGTAAAATAATAGAAAATATGTATATATACTCTGCCTCCAGTTCCTGACACCGAGTTCCTGAAACCCTCGTAATTTCCTAAATTAAGACCAGGAGGAGCAGCTTTTAATTTTAATTAATTAATTAATTTTAATTTTAATTCTATTTTTTAATTATCACACTTCATTTTCATTTACTTAGTTCACTTAGCAAACTGGTTACTTCATTTGTAATCTTAATTCTGATTTTTCTTTTGGACAAGATTATGTTGTGTGGATTTTTAGAGTTTGCAGGGATGAGAGAAAACCTTTGAAATTATCTTGAGATGGATGTTTAGTGTGAACATATGTGGAGATTATAGGGAACAGTAGAAACAATCTCTTTCAGATTTCATGAAGAACTAGAAGGTCATCCTATAAAAAATGCATTGGCAAGTCAGGTCTAACGGAGAAGTGGAATATTGTTTAGAAAACAGCACATAGTTTTGATGAACAGGTAATCTACTTATCTCTTGAGAACCAAATGTCCCTTGCTCTGTACTCCAGTGCAGTGTATGATATCCTTCTTAGATTATTTTCCATAAGTAACAGAAGTCTTAAGCTGCTGGGAGAAGAGCATCGAATCTTAGCATCCCAAGGGCTCAGAAGAAGACCTATTGCTGCTAAGGGGAATAAAAATAAAAACTTTAAAAAACACCATCTCTGGGCCTGGGAGAGAAGTCAGATCATCTGAGGCCCAGACTATTAGAAGTTTTCTACCACTGGAGGAAGGACCGTGTCACTGAAAAGGCCCAAACCCTGAAATAACTAACACTAGGGGAAGTTGAAGCCAGGGATACACTGAGAGTAACCGTAACAACAGAACTCAAGCTTAAATCAGCCTTTTTACAACCTTACTCTGTCATAACCACCCACACTAGTGACCTAGCAGAAATGTGTCCATTCTCGGGCATAAATACTACTTACCTCAGTCTCTACTGTTTTTCACATCCCGTATTTAATCAAAAATTACAAGGCAAAAAAATAATAATACAAGGCACACAAAAAGAAGAAAGTAAAAACATTCCACTGTCAAGAGACAAGGCAGACCAGGTAACCAGACTCAAATGATATGTATTTTGGAACTACCAGACAAGGAACTTAAAATAACTGTGTGATGTTAAAGAGTTTAGTAGAAAATACAAATTACATACGTACGTACATAAATAAATGCAGAATTATAGCAGAGAGAAACTGTAAGAGAATAAAATGAATATTCTAGAAAAAAAATCACAGCAACAAGAATGCCTTAACAAACTCATCAGTATATTCAGTATATTCAGTACATCTGTGGAAAAAGAATTAGTGACCTTGAAAATAGGTTATCAAAAATTAGTAGAACCTAAACCAAAGTGGGGGGTGGGGTAGGGATTAAAAACAAAAAAAGCATTTAGGAGTATTTACATCTGATTGGAATCCCAGAAGAGACATGGAACATTCACCAAAATAGACCATATTCTGGCCCAAAAAATAATCCTCAACAATTTTTTAAAAATAAGAATCACAAATGGAATGTTCTCTGATCATAACAATTAAATTAGATACTGGTAAAACAGAAAAATCTGGAAAACCCACAAGTAATTTGGAAATTAAATAACACATTTCTAAATAACCCATGAGCCATAGTGGACCTCACAAAGGAAGTTAAGAAATTTTGTGTTGAATGAAAATGACGCAAGTACATGTAGGATGCCCCTAAAGCAATGCTTAGAGGGAATTTTTATAGCATTACAGGTTATATAAGAAAAAATGTATCAACTTAATAGTTTAAGCTTGCACCTTAAACTTAGGAAAAGAGCAAACCAAATCTAAAGCAAACAGGAGAAAGGAAACTTAATAAAGGTAAGAGCAGAAATCAGTGGAAAATAATAAAAGCAATGAAACCAAAAGCTCATCCTTTGAAAAGATCAAACTTGGTAAGTCTCTAGCCAGAATAACCAAGGAAAAAGAAGACACAAATTACCAATATTAGGAATAAAAAGGTGCATAAAGGTCCAAAGACACTAAGGTGTAATAATGGAATATTATGAGCAACTCTGTTTTCATATATTTGACAATTTAAGTGCAGCAAATTCCCTAAAAGACAAGCACAGTTCACTCAAGAAGAAATAGATAACCTTAGTAGTCCTATATCTGTTAACAAGATTGAATTTATCGTTAAAAACCTTCTAACAAATCTCCAGACCTAGGTTGCTTCACCAGTGTTTTACCAAACAAAGAAACAGTATCATTCATCTACAAACTGTCCCAGGAAATAAAAGGAATACCTCTAAACTTATTTTAGGAGGCCACAGTACTCTGATAGCCAAAGTTATGACAAAAAAAGAAAAGTATGAAAAAAGAGAAACCAATATTGTCATGAATAAAATGTAAAAATTCTCAGTAAAATATTAGTAAATGAAATCCAGCAGTAAGTAAAATGATAATACATCATGACCAATTATAGTTTATCTTGGGAATTCCAAGCTGATTCAGCATTCAAATATCAGTGAAATTCAGCATTATCAACAGACTAAAAATATTTTAGCCACATTTATGCCATTTATGATAAAAATGCTTGGCAAACTAGGAATTGAAGCTAACTGCCTCCCTGAGAAACCTAGAGTTAACATTGTACTTTATGGTAAAAGACCGAATGCCTCCCGCTAAGACTGGTAGCAGGCAAGGTGTTTGCCCTCATTACTCCTAGTCAGCATCGTGCTGGAAATCCATGCTAGTGAAGCGAGGCAAAAAAAAGTAGTAAAAAGCGTGAATAATTATCACAAGATTCCAGTACTGTTATGAGAAGAATGAAACCAAACATTTTTAAGGTGTTACCTTAAAATCAGTGTTTATATGCAGTTCCTTTATCCACTCTTACTTTGCGACTTTGAATGGAATTATAAGCCTATTTTCCTGTCATGGCCACTGACCAATCCAAGAAGGATCAAACATCTTTCAGTGGCTTTTTTTTTTTAGTGACATAGTCTTGTTTATTTAGCTGTGTAGAATACTTGATTTAAAATGAAGACAAGGGGGGCGCCTGGGTGGCTCAGTCATTGAGCGGCTGCCTTCAGCTCAGGTCATGATCCCAGAGTCCTGGGATCAAGTCCCACATTGGGCTTCCTGCTCAGCAGGAGGCCTGCTTCTCCCTCTCCCACTCCCCCTGCTTGTGTTCCTGCTCTCGCTGTCTCTGTCTCTGTCATATAAATAAATAAAATCTTTAAAAAAATAAATAAAATGAAGACAAGAAAGGCTGGAATTTATTAGTTAAAATGAATATTACACAGTCTCTTACTACACATAGAAGAATTCTGAATTGTTTACCTCATTAAAGCATGTTTTTTCTCACATTATATTATTTGCAGTTAGTATCATCAGACTAGTTAATTTTAATTTGCTTTATTTAAAACTTCCAGAAACTTGGTTTTGAGAGTATATTTAAAGCATCCAAATCTTATTTCAAGAATAATTTGTTCACTTTTTTCTAGGCAGATCTGCAAACTACTGAAACATATGCATTATAGGAAGGTATAAAATTAAAACTGATGGGCATACAGGTGGAACTATAGATAGAATTTATTTGACAATAAAATGACAAGCAGAATAATGAATTTTGCGTTTCTTAGTTTTGAAATGGTGCAAGAGTTTAGAAATTTGTCTAAATGAAATATGCTGATTAACACAGAGTAAGGGTTTTCTTTTTAATAGCTATTCACACATTTCTTAGGCATAAAATTAAGTGCTGTATGATTTCATGAAGATCATTGCTAAGTTGCTATGCTTTCCCCATTAATGTTCATCTCCTTTGTTTAATTTGGAATGCCAATAATATTTAAGGAAGAATCTATAGAAGATGCCTAGAATGGCAATAAAGAATATTTGGTTTACTAAGGTCTTTCTAAGTTCCAAGCACTATGCAGGTGCTTGAAATATATTTTACTGATTATAACAATTGTGAAATAAGTACTATTATTATCATATATTTACAGGAGAATGAAATAGGGGCTAAGTAGCCCACCTAGAGTCATAGGCCTCACCCTCAAAGAGCATATAAAGGAAATGAGATAAGTTTTATAGGAGAGGTATAAACTATTGTTGCCTTATTTCTTTTTATTAATGGAGAAAACTGAGAAGAGAAGGTATTATTTGAGTATGGCATAAAGTTCAGGCATACCTCCTTTTATTGTGCTTCATAGATGCAGTGTTTTTGTTTGTTGTTGTTTTTCTTGTTTTTGTTTTGGTTTGGTTTGGTTTGGTTTTTTCACAATTGAAGGTTTCTGGCAACCCTGTGCTGAGCAAGTCTAGTGAGCCATTTTTCCAACAGCATTTGCTCACTGTGTCTCCTTGTCACATTTTGGTAATTCTTATAATAATAAAAAAGTTTGAAAAATTGTATTTGTTACAGTCATCTATGATCATTGATCTTTATTGTTAACTATTGTAATTGTTTTGGGGTGCCACAAACCTTGCTCGTATAAGATGGCAAACTTAATCTATAAATGTTGTATGTATTCTGACTGCTTGACCAACCTTGCCATTCCCTTCTCTCCCTCTCCAACCCTCCCTGTTCCCTAAGACGCATCAATATTGAAATTAGTCCAATTAATAACCCTACAATGGCTTCTAAGCATTAAAGTGAAAGGAAAGATCACATGTCTGTCATTTTAAAATCAAAAGCTAGGCTGCTTTCCCCAAATGGCTAGCCACGTTGTGAATGCAAAGGAAAAGTTCTTTTTTTTTTTTTAAGATTGTATTTATTTATTTATTTGACAGAGAGAGACACAGCGAGAGAGGGAACACAAGCAGGGGCAGAGGGAGAGGGGAGAAGCAGGCTTCCCACGGAGCAGAGAGCCCAATGCGGGGCTCCATCCCTGGACCCTGGGATCATTACCTGAGCCGAAGGCATGCGCTTAACGCCTGAGCCACCCAGGCACTCCGGAAAAGTTCTTGAAGGAAATTAAAAGTGCTACTCCAGTGAACACACCAGTGATAAGAAAGCAAAACAGCCTTAGCTGATACAGAGAAAGTTTTAGTGGTCTGGATAGAAGATAAAACCAGGCACAACATTCCCTGAAGCCAAAGACGAACCCAGAGCAAGACCCCAACTCTCTTCAATTCTATGAAGGCCTGGAAGAGGTAAAGAGCTATAGAAGAAAAGTTTGAAGGTAGCAGAGCTTGGTTCATGAGGTTTAAGGAAAGAAGCCATCTCCATAACATGAAAGTGCAAGGTGAGGCACAGCAAGTTATCCAGAAAGTCTAGCTAAGATCATTAATGATGGTGACTACACTAAACAACAGATTTTCAGTGTAGACAAAACAGCTTTATATTGGAAGAAGATGCCACCTAGGACTTTTCATAGCTGGAAAGGAGAAGTCAGTGCCTGGTTTCAAAGCTGCAAAGGACAGGCTTGACTGTTTGTTGGGGGTGAGTTCAGCTGGTGTTTTTAAGTTGAAGCCAGTGCTCATTTACCATTCTGAAAATCCTAGAGCCCTTAAAAATTATGCTAGGGGCGCCTGGGTGGCTCAGTCGTTAAGCATCTGCCTTCAGCTCAGGTCATGATCCCAGGGTCCTGGGATGGAGCCCCACATCGGGCTCCCTGCTCAGCGGAAAGCTTGCTTCTCCCTCTCGCACTCCCCCTGCTTGTGTTTCTGCTCTTGCTATCTCTCTCTGTCAAATAAATAAATAAAATCTTAAAAAAAAATTATGCTAAGTCTACCTGCTTTTGCTATATAAATGGAACAACAAAGCTGGTTGACAGTATTTTTTTTTTAACAACATGCTTTACTAAATATTTTAAGCCCACTATTAAGACCTGCTGCTTAGCAAAAAGATTCCTTTCAAAATATTACTGTTCATTGACAGTGCATCTCATCATCCAAGAGCTCTGATGGAGATGTATAATGAGATTAATGTTTTCATGCCTGCTAATACAACATCCATTCTGCAGTTCATGGATCAAGCAGTAATTTCAACTTTCAAGTCTTATTTAAGAAACAGATTTTATAAGGCTATAGCTGCCATAGATTGTGATTCCTCTGATGGATCTGGGCAAAATCAGTTGAAAACCTTCTGGAAAAATTTGGCATTTTAGGGTACCAGTAAGAACATTCTTGATTCTTGGGAAGAGGTCAAAATACCAATATTAATAGGAGTTTGGAAGTTGTTGATGATTTTGAGGGGTTCAAGACTTCAGTGGAGAAATAACTGCAGATATGGAAATAGCAAGAGAACTAGAATTAGGACAGTCTGAAGATGTGACTGAATTGCTGCAATCTCATGATAAAACTTGAACTGATGAACAGTTGCTTCTTACGAGATGAACAAAGAAAGTGGTTTCTTGAGTTGGAATCTACTCCTGGTGAAGATGCTATGAAGATTATTGAAATTGACAACAGAGGATTTAGAATATTACATGAACTTAGTTGATAAAGCAGAGGCAGGGTTTGAAAGGATTGACTCTCAATTTTCAAAGAAGCTCTGCTATGGGTAAAATGTTTCCAGACAGTATCACATACTACAGAAAAATCATTCATGAAAGGAAGACTCAATCAATGCAGAAAACTCCATGTTGTCTTATTTTAAGAAATTGCTACAGCCACCCCTATCCTCAGCAATAACCACCCTGATGACTCAGCAGCCATTAGCATCAAGGCAAGACTCTCCACCATCAAAAAAATTACAACTCAGGGTCGCCTGGGTGGCTCAGTCGATTAAGTGTCTGCCTTCTGTTCGGGTCATAATCCCGGGGTCTGAGATCAGGCCTCACACTGGCTCCTTGCTCAGCGGGGAGTCTGCTTCTCCTTCTTCTCCTTCTCCCCCTGCTTGTGCCTGCTCTCTTTCTGACAAATAAATAAATAAATAAATAAATAAATAAATAAATAAAATCTTAAAAAAAAAACAAAACAAAAACCTTGTTAATACATTGGGCCCATCCAGGTAGTCCAGGATTAGCTTTCCAGTTCAGGATCCTTAACTTAGTCATATCTGCAAAGCCCCTTTTGCCTTGGAAGGTAACATATTCATAGGTTCCATGGGATTAAGATGTGGACATTGGGTGGGGGCGGTACATTAGTCAGCATACCATGGATGGTATACATGCATATTAAGAATCTCACACAAATATGAAAATTCGTTTGGAATGATATACTTGATGCTGAGGGTTCTCAAGAGTTCAAGCAGCTCATATAACCATGGGAATAGAGGAAGTTCCCAGAGCAACTGATGTTGATTGGAATCTTGGAGGGTGAGAAGGAATCCATCAGGCAAGAAAGGGCAAGAAGAGTCCAGGCAGAGGGGCGCCTGGGTGGCTCAGTTGGTTAAGTGACTGCCTTCGGCTCAGGTCATGATCCTGGAGTCCCTGGATCAAGTCCCGCATCGGGCTCCCTGCTCGGCAAGGAGCCTGCTTCTCCCTCTGACCCTCCCCCCTCTCATGTGCTCTCTCTCTCTCTCTCTCTCTCATTCTGTCTCAAATAAATAAATAAAATCTTTAAAAAAAAAAAAAAAAAAAGTCCAGGCAGAATGCGGTGTGAAAGGTATGGCAAAAGCAAACCATATGAGATTGCGGTTTCTGTAATTAGGAGTACTTGGACTTCACTGTAATGGAGCTATGTATAAAGTGGGAGTGGAAGAAAAGGAACATCTAAGTTGGAATAAGGGGCACATAGCAAGAGATCTACACCCCCATCCCCTTTTTTCATGCCTGATCTCCCTCAGTGGTTAGCCTTTTACGTGATGATTCAGGGCCCTCTGTTCTCTTAGTGTTGTGCATTCATATATGCGAGGATCAGAGGTACATCATTTTCATTGTTAATACCCAATACTTTCTTAAGGCACTTGGCTCATAAAAATAAATGCATTTTTATGAAAATATCAACCCCTATTTGTATTTCAACTATTTTTTCCTTCTGTGAAAGCCCTTGGTAAATTATAAATGAGAATATTAGAGGGACATGCAGAGAAGAGAGCTTGAAGCAGTGTTGGATCCATCAAACTTACTATAAAAGGCCAGGCAGTTGGTGGTTTTGAAAATGAACCTCACTTAGCCAGTGGTTAGCAGGAGCAAAATGAAACCATGTGAAATTGCTGTTTTTGTAATTAATAGTACTTTGATTCCACTGTAATGGAGATACATATAAAGTGAGAGTGGAAGAGAAGGAACATCTAAGTCAGAATAAGGGGCCCTTTTTTTTTTTTTCAAGAATAAATGTACCAGTTTTAAGTGTTTCACTGTTCTATAAACAAAGCTGCGGTAAACATCCTTGTAAGTATATATACGTATACACAGGTATCATCTATGAACACTGTCTGCCAGCCTTTACCCCCCTCTGTAGAGAACAAACAGAAGCCCTATCTCCAGGCATTGCTGGGGCAACAGAAATTGGGTTGCTCTGTCACAGGATTCTCCGGTGACCAGGAGCCTCTGCTGGCACAGCTGTACCCACAAACCCTCTAGCTGGAGAGCCACTTCACAGTTTTCCCTATTGAATACAGGTCGGGTCTCTACCTCTCATTTTAACCCTGAAACTCAAGAGGGCAATTCAGTATTTATCAAGTGCTATGCATATTTTATGTTTTCTCCATTTGATGTGATTTTGTTGGTATGGTATTTAGACATTTTTAACTCTAATAACATTTCTATAAAGAATATCATTTCAACTTATTTTCGTTAAAAGAAGTATTCTTGTAAGTATGAGTCTCAGCCTGATGGTTTTGTATTAAAATGAATTCCTTTAGTCATCAGTATTGCAATAAAAATTAACATAATAAACATTCTTGACATTGATACTATAATTAAATAGTACGTCAAAGTCAATAATTTGTAAAGACAGATTTGAACTTGAATCCCAGCATTGTGGTTTTTCTTTGTAGCCTTAAACAAGTTCTCAAACTTTCCAAGTATGTTCTTTTATCTATTAAATGAAGGTAACAATAGCCTTATAGGTTGAGATTAATATTTGTAACATGCCTGGCATATAAGCACATGCTCATAAATCCTAGCAGCTATAATTGTTCTTGGTAATTATTACAAGTTAACCATTTGTAAACTTCATATTTGTATTCTATGGTTTAAAAAATATTCTGTCTATAAATTAATGCTTTTATATCATGTTTTAAACTAGGTTACTAACAGTTGAGAGGCAGTACAGTCTAGTGGTTAAGAACACAGATTCCAGGGGCGCCTGGGGGGCTCAGTCTGTTAAGTGTCTGCCTTTGGCTCAGGTCATGGTCCCAGGGTCCTGGGATTGAGCCTTGTGTCTGGCTCCCGCAGGGAGCCTGCTTCTCCTGCTCCCTCTGCCGCTCCTGCGGCTGTGCTCTGTCTCTCTGTCAAATAAATGGATAAAATCTTAAAAAAAGAAAAGAACATAGATTCTGGGTTCAAATCTCAGCTCCACTATTACCAGGCTGCCCCTGAGCAAGTAACTTAAAGGCCCTGTGTACCATTTTCCTCAACTATAAAATAGACATGGCACTAGCACATTTCTCCCAGGCGCATTTCTGAAGAGGTAATCAGATTATGCATTTAGAAAGTTTAGAAAAGCTGCTGACATAGCACTGTGTGTCAATTATTGGCATCATGGTTATTTGTTAATTATTCTGTCACTTTTTATTTTAGGTGAATCTTGGAAGCAACCAGTACCTTTTCTCTGTCATAGTGGATCCTAAAGAAATGCCCTGCTTCTGTTTGCGCCATGATGTTGATGCCCTACTCTGGCAACCACACTCCAGCAAACAAGATGATATGTGGGAACATATTGCAACTTTCAATGCTTTAGGTATAAAACAAACTCTTTGCAAGCGTTTTCCATTATGTCAAAAATTATGGTCTTTTTTTTTTTAATTTCTTTTTTTTTTTTTTAATTTGAGCTGTCCTAATTATATTTGGATTGATTTGTACTATAATTTGGTTGCTTTTACTATAGCTGATGAACGTTAGTACTTTTGGAACAGAACAGTAGAATTAATCTGTTTTTATGCTTGTACAGAAGGTCAATACAGACTAGAAATCAAAGTGGTTATCTAACCACTTGAATCATTCTAATCAGTCATTTGTTTATTCTAAGTAAACTATACTGAATTAGAACATGAACAGTGGGTTTCATAATACCCTACATGGAACTTGTATTCAGGTTTCTTTAGAGTAATCTTCAAAAACATGATAAAATTGCTCTAAGATAATGCACACGAGGAGACATCTGTCATGGAACTTCTGTGCAAAAGAGCCATTGTAATGAAAACAGGGAAAGCAGAAATCAAATTTATTCTGTAGGGTAAAAGGGAAAATGGTTTTAAAACTATATCTCGAAAAACTTTACATAATTGTAGACTTATGCAATAATTGATTTTATGTCTAAATAATATTGTGTGGGAGAAGTTTTCTATGTCGATTAGGCACAGTTATTGCTTTATTAGGTGATTTTAAACTGGCAACAGGAAGTAAAATTATACATTCTGAATACAACCTTAATTATAGAGATTTGTCAGTTATCCTTTATAGTTCATAATATAGGCTGTTTAAATTGGTTAATTCACACACCAAATGGGATTTTTCTGATGTGGAATACAGTTTTGTTGAAAAATTTAAACACACAATTTCTAGCCTCTGTACTACAATTCACAATTCTGAATCTTTTTTCAGTAAAGAAAGCACTATCATAATTTTTATATGCTCAGATTCTTCATTTGTATCCCTAAATCCGTTATCATAGACAAATTCTACTATGCTTGAATTTAAGTTAAATCAACATTGCGTTAGATATGTAGTCTTGAGATATTATATACATTATTAATTTTCTCAAGGTTAGCCTGGAGAGCTAATTCTAAAATACTCAAATAGGTATCTACATCCCCTTCACTTTTTCCTCCTCAAACTCTGCTTAATATTAAAAACCAGTATCGAAATGCACCTGGGTGGCTCAGTTGGTTAAGTGTCCAACTCTTGATTTCAGCTCAAGTCATGATCTCAGAGTCAGGGGATCGAGCCCCATGTGGGGCTCAGCACAGAGTCTGCTTGAGATTCTCTCCCTTTTGGTCTGCCCCTTCCCCCACTTGCACCACACGCGCTCTCTCTCTCAAATAAATAAAATCTTAAAAAAAAAAAAAGTGGTGGCCTTCCTGTGCTCAGTCGTTCCTTTGCTCATTATTTGGTGAGATCTCAATTTAAATTAGTGTCCTGTTTTTTCTCTCACATGTTATGACATTTGTAACCATGTCCCAATCTGAAAATCCTAATTTGTATTTCAGAACGTAAATGCCCTTTTAACCTGTAAAGATTTTTTAAAAGACAAGATTTTTTCCAAAGTTTAGTTTTCAAGGGATGTCCTAATTGAGTTTTTAAAATCAGATACTTGAATTTTCATTCCAGCTTGTAGTGATCTCAAGGTTCTACTTCTGGAAGCTGAAGTACGACAGAATCCTACTACATTGTTGGTATTGGTGTATAAAAATAACCACTAACATTACAGAAATAATAAGAGAATGCATTGTCATATTAGCATTTTCAGGCTTGGGGCCTATATTATAGATACACTCCTGAAATAACTTTACAGTGGCATTCTATAATTTTTTCCCATTTATTTGATAAAAAAGATTTCTGTAATGCTACATCTGTGATTGATGAGCCTAATTATTTTTTTGAAGATTTATTTGAGAGAGAGAGCATGTGTGCGAGCAAGCACAAGCAGGGGGAGCGGCAGAGGGAAAGGGACAGAATCCCAAGCAGGCTCTACACCCAGCTCAGAGCCAGTCACTCAGCTCGATCCCACAATGCTGAGATCATGAACTCAGCTGAAATCAGGAGTCTGATGCTTAACTGATTATTAAATTGGCATTTAAAGATAGTTTGACATGTTTTCAGTTTTACTGATTTTAGATTTTTAGTGTTTTAATTGTTCATGGAAATAATAAGGAACTATGTTTTGTTTTTCTTAAAGAGATAAAACCCTACCTATTTTGTTCCTTAGGAATTAAAGCTATTTTTGCACCAGTTGGGAGAAACTGATTATGGCTAATCATTAATGGTTCAGAATTCAACCACTGTTGAATATTTATGGTGTATATTTTATTGAGGCATTTTAATTTGTAATAAAAACTATGAAATATTAAATGTTTAATCACATTTTTCTTCTTTTTAATATATGGGGTTTTTATTTGTTTATCTCTTATTTCTTGTCAGGCTATGTCCAAGCATCAAAGAGAGACAAAAAATTTTTTGCCTGTGCTCCCAATTACTCCTATGCAGCCCTGTGCGAATGCCTTCGTCGAGTATTCATCTACCGTCAGCCTACTCCCATGTCCACTGTACTTTACAACAGAAAGGAAGGCAGGCAAGTAGGACAGGTTGCTAAGCAGCAAGTAGCAAGCCTAGAAACCAATGATCCTATTTTAGGCTTTCAAGCAACAAATGAGAGATTATTTGTTCTCACTACCAAAAACCTCTTTTTAATAAAAGTAAATACAGAGAATTGATTACTCCAACGTGTTGGCTTTTCTGTAGTGGAAAAGTATTCAGTTATAGCCAGAAGGTTGGTAGTTATACTGTAACCTGTTAAGTTTTACTATATTAAATAAAATTATCTTGTATGAATTTTTTATTTTTTAAAGGATATTGGAAATATATTCAAGAGATTATGATTCTGTAAAAGTTATGGAACGAAGCTGAAAATTTAGAGGAAATTGGCTTCTATTAAAAAAATGTAAAAGTATTAGTAAGTATAATTATTTTTAAAAAACAGGCTGGAATTTCATCTTTTATATGAAAGATGTACAATTCAGTGTTTAAAAATAAAAATGTTTATCATGTACTCTTTGTTCATTGATATAGTTTCCTCATTCTGTACCTATAGAATTTTTGGATAACAGATAAACTGTTGATTCTTGTAAATACTTAAGTGGAATAAATAGATGAGGAAGAGGGGGAATACAACAGAAGTACAACAGGTCCGGTATTCTTACAGTTTGCTGAAAGACTAAGATTTTTTTTTTAATTATTTAATTTTTTCCACTTAATTTTTATCCATTTGTTCTTCCACAGACATAGAGAGATGGTAAGATTCCACAAAGTGTAGCTCTTCTCTATTGCTATACAACAGACCACCTCAAAACTCAGTGATTTAAAACAAGGACATTTGAAAATCTATGAATCACTGATTGGGCCATCTCTGTTCTTTCTGCATGGCATCTCATTCTCCAGCAGGCTAGACTCGTCTTATTCCTGTGATAGAGAAAACCTTGCAAGAGGGCAAGCCTTGGTATACAAGAGCTTGTCAGGCCTGTGTTTGCATCATTTTGCTCTTCTTGCATTGAACAAAGCAAGTCACATGGCCAAGTCTAAAGTCAGTGTGAGAGGAGACTGCACAGGAACACAGATAACAGGAGGTATAATTCTTAGTATCCATTAATGTAAATCTATCACACACAAATTATGATTTATCCTTGTAGTTCTTCTTGAACTTCTACATTTAAAAAAAAAAAACAAAACCTTGCTTAATACATTAAATATTTTGTGTCATGAATTTTAGTTTCTTACTATTTCCTTGGATTTTTTAGGCTTGCATTTACCTGGAAAATTGTTTACTTCATATACCATTTTAATGAGCAAAAACAGCCAAGATAAAAGGTAACCAATCAGGGGCGCCTGGGTGGCTCAGTCGTTAAGCGGCTGCCTTCGGCCCAGGTCATGATCCCAGGGCCCTGGGATCGAGCCCCGCATCGGGCTCCCTGCTCTGCGGGAAGCCTGCTTCTCCCTCTCTCACTCCCATGCCCACTCCCACTGCTTGTGTTCCCTCTCTCGTGTCTCTCTCTGTCAAATAAATAAGTAAAATCTTTAAAAAAAAAAAAAAAGTAACCAGATATCAAGATATTTATGAAGTGGTAATTAAATGAGATGGTATAATTGGATCAGTAAATAGAGACATTTTTTATTTACTTATTAGACGAAAATGTGTATAATCTCAAGATTGAGAGGGCTTCTGAAGACCCAGAAAGCAAGAATATAAAAGATTAATAGATTTATTACAAAATGTAAAATTTCTTTATGACCTGCTTCTATTAATAGTTGTAAAAACAACAGGCTGAGAGAAGATATTTGTCAGTGCATAATAGATGAGGGTTAAAATCTAGAAAGTCAAAAGATTATTTCATAATAAAAAGCAAAAAAATTATACAGAAGAGAAGGAAACAAAAGATATTAACAGCCAAGTCATACAAAAATAAATAAAGATGGCCAATACTTTTATAAAAGATGCTGTCTCCCAGGTAATCAGGGAAATTGGTAAAAAATGTAAAGTTTTATAACATTGCATATCAGCCGAGGTAGGGAAAATGGAAACTCGCCTATACTGTTGGTGGGAGTGTCAGTAGGTACCAAAGGATTAAATATTATTTGAATACATATAAACAGTGCATTTTCTAGAATTCCAGAAATACTAGAAAACAGCATGTGCACAGAGCAATATATATAAGAATATACATTATAGTGATGTTTATAATAAAAATTTGGAGGAATCTGAATGTCTGTCATTAGGGGAATAACTAAATTGTAGTGTTTTTATGTTAGAATAGTATATGTATTATTAGTGTTTATAAAAAGCTTTAAGTTAAATCCCTCTTTGTGGGCCTGAAAACTCCCTGACACTCATTATGAGACTGATGTGCTACCTACTGCGCTAACGAGGCACCTCCTGACACTCATTATGTAAGTAAGTAATATTTTCCCTCTTTCTCATAAGAGAAAGATGCAGTTAAATTATAACACATGGGCAGTTGACAACAGGATTTGTGTCTTTTCCAAGAGAATAGATAGACCTGTGAAAACTCTTGTTAATAAAAAATGTATTTTTCTAATGTTTAATGTATATATTAAGGAGGGAAATACCCTCTTAGTGCCTCAGAGGAAATAAGAAAATTAAGATTGTGTGTTTCCCTGGTTCCTAAGTTTCTGCCATGGGAAGGAAATAAAAAGAGCCAACCCCGTGTCTTTGCTTTGAAGAAGTATTTTGGGTTTAAAAGCAGGTAAGCCATGTTCAAGAGAGGTAACTTGTGTTCATCCATTGCCAGCCACATCCATCTTGAGATTCTGTTCCACCTGTCTTTTCCAGCAGCAGACTAACCCAGGCATGTATTATGGCTATGTGTCAGAATGTGACAGGGCAAGATCAATTGCACAACCATTTTTCAAGACTCCATTTGTGTCACATTTTCTCATATCATATTGGCCAAAGCAAATCACATAGCTTTTCCCAGAGTTAGAATAGAGTGCCCTGCAAAGTTCCATGGCAGAGGACATGCCTATGGGGAGGGTGAAGAATTGGAACCATTTTTGAAATCTATCACATGTACCCATACTATGTCCAACCAATATAGACTTCTAACCACCCCCCCCCCTTCATGACACACAGAAAATTATACTTATGGCACACCATAAGTATATGGGCTGCTCTTGGCCAGAAGTGACCTTGGCCATCCAAGGACCAAGGGATTAAGTATCTAGGAAACCTGTAACCTATTTGCAACACACTGATGTAAAGTCTAAGAGGTATGTATATGCACTGAAAGACTGTCATAGTTAAGTGCTATACTCAATTTTCTTCAAAAAATTATTGAGAAATTTTATTTTAGAAAAATATACTGTGCCATTTAGATCCAAAATGTATAATTATTACCATTTCAGATATACATACATATCATTGCATTAACTTTTAAAATGAACTTTATTGACTTCCAGGGAGATGGTGGACTAGGAGGATCCTAGGCTTATTTTGTCCATGGATACACCTGGATAAAATCCACATCAGTGTAAATAACCCAGAAAATGACCCAAAGACTGGCAGGACAGACTCCACAGCTAAATGTAAAGAAGAGGCCACATCGAAGGGGTTAGGAAGGGTAGAGACATCATCCAGAGCCAAACTGACTCAGAACTATCCACAGGGGGGAGGGACGCTGCAGGCACAAAAGGTGAAAGGAGCATCCCCTACACCGGCACCTCAGGCATGGGGGACCCGCACAGGGAAGATGATTACCCATAATATTTGACTTTGAAAACCAGAAGGGCTTAACTTCTCAATTCTTAACAATCAGTGGGGCTTAATACCTGGAACTTTAGAAATCATGGGCTCAGCTGGGCAGGCCAGAGGGTGATAGGAAAGAGTCCCCACCCTTGAAGAGACAGCATCACAAACAGCCCCATTGAGATACAGAAGCAGCAGGTTAAAAGACACCTGGAGTATATGTGAGGGAGATTTTTTTGCTAATCTTGGGGCGTATGCTGGAGGGAGATTTCACCAAGAACAAAGGAATTGGTAGGTGCCATTTCTCTCACCTGCGCCCAGCCTAGATATATAGACACCTGCAGGAACCAGCACAGCTTGAACACTCTCCACCTAGCTTGCTAACAGTGTGCCCCGGCCCTGCGTACTTGTACAGATCTGCCCCCATCTCAAATTCCTCTCACAGCAAACCAGCACTGACCTTGCTAACACTGCATGTCCCAATCCCTGTATTCTGTGGACTTATCTCCAACACACCCTCGGTAGGAGTCCATCCAAAGAGGTGCCACAAACATGGCAGTGTGCAAGCAGCCGTGATGAGTCAGCACCACCCCTAAGTGACTCCTGCCCAGGGAGAGGGGGAGATAACCACCACACACAGCAGTCCCAGCAGTGGGGTAGGGGCAAACACCTGGTCTGACCCAACTCAAGCCCAAGGCAGTCCCAGACTGGACCCCTAATACAGGGATCAAACCCTGCCACAAAAGCAGAAACCATTGCAGATGACTGGACTGAAGGCAAATGAAGCTCAGCCACAATAGTAGGGTGCATTCAACACACAAGAGACACCCCTGAGCTGCCAGGTTCTGGTGAACAGGAGCAATTGCACTGGAGGGCACTCCAGGACCTCTTCTTTATAAGGCCACTACTTTCAAGAGCAGGAGACATAGATGACTTTTCTAACACATAGAAACAGACAGAAAGTAAGGCAAAATTAGAGGAATATGTCCCAAATGAAGGAATAGGAAAAAAAAAAATCATAGCAAGAGAGCTAAATGAAATGGATATAAGTAATATAACTGATAGAGAATTTAAAGTAATGGTCACAGATATTCACTGGACTGGGGTAAAGAGTGGAGGACCTCAGTGAGACCCTCAACAAGGAGATAGAAAATAAAGAACCAGTCAGAGATGAAGAACTCAATGAATACTAGAGGAAGCAGAAAGATCAACCTGGAGAACAGAGTAATAGAAAGCTATCAAGCTGAATAGGAGAGAGAAAACAAGAATAAAAAAATGAAAATATATTAAGGGAATTCAGTGACACCATTAAGTTTAATAACTTTAGCCATATAGAGATTCCAGAAGAAGAAAGAGAAAAGAGGGGTAGAAAATTTATTTGAAGAAGTAATAGCTGAAAATTTCCCGAATTGGGGGAAGGAAACAGAAATCCAGATCCTGAAGGCACAGAAAGCCCCCAACAAAATCAACCGAAGGAGGTCCATACCAAGACACATAGTAATTAAAAATGGCAAAAAGTAGTGATAAAGAGAATTTTAAAAACAGCAAGAACAGTTATATACTAGGGAAACCCCCTAAGGCTACCAGCTGATTTTTCAGCAGAAACTTTGCAGGCCAGAAGAGAGTGGCATGATATATTCCAAGTGCTGAAAGAAAAAACTGCAACCAAGAATACTCTATCCAGCAAGGCTATCATTCAAAATAGGAGAGGTTTCTCAGACAGAAGTTGAAGTAATTCATCACCACTAAAGCAGTCTTACAAGAAATGTTAAATGGGACTCTGAGTGGAAAGACCATAAGCAGGAGTAAGAAAATTAGGAAGCACGAAAGCAGTGAAATTAATTATATCTATAAAAATGTGTCAAGGGATTCACAAAATAAAAGGACGTAGAGTATGACACCATATACTGAGGGTGGGGGGGTGGTGAGAAGAGTAAAAATTTAGTGCTTTTAGAATGGCTCAAATTTAAGTGACCATCAACTTAATATAGACCGTTATGTGCATAAGATGTTATATATAAACATAATGGTAACCACAAATAAAAAACCAGTAATAGATATACAAAAAATAGAAAGGAATCCAAGTAGATCACTAAAGAAAGCCAGCCTGTGAGAGAGGGGAGCAAGAGATGAAACAGAAGAAGTACAAAAACAATAGTAAAATAACAAAATGGCAGTAAGTACATACCTATTAATAATCACTTTGTATGTAAATGGATGAAATGCTCCAATCAAAAGACATAGGGTGATGGAACGGATAAAAAAGCAAGACCCATCTATCTATATGCTGCCTATAAGAGACTCATTTCAGGCCTAAAGACACATGCAGATTGAAAGTGAAGGGATGGAAAAGTATCATGCAAATGGAAATGAAAAGAAACCTTGAAACTTCTCGAAGATAACCTAAAAGAAAATCTTTGTAACCTGGGACTAGGCAAAGATTTCTTGTTTAGGACACCAAAAAGCAAAAGCAAGATCCATTGAAGAGAAAATTGATGAACTGAACTTCAAGAAATTACGTTCTTGGTAAGACAGTCTTAGAATGAAAGACAAGCCACAGACTGGAAGAAACTTTTGCAAATCACTCATCCAAAATATATATATATATATATATCTCCAAAATATATACAAAGAACTCAAACTCATCAAAACTCAGCAAGAAAATAATCAAATGAATAAAATGTCTTTAAATGAGCCAAAGTATTAAACAGACATCACATCAAAGGAGATATTATGAGTGGTAAGTAAGCACATGGAAAAGATGCTCAACATTATTAGTCATTAGGATATCAAAAAATGAAAGCATAAGATATGACAATAAGGTATTGAAATGCTTCAAATTTAAGACTGACCATACTTAGTGTTGGCAAGGATCCGAAAACTGGAACTCTCATGCACTGCTGATTAGAATTGTGAAATGGCAGAATTTGGAAACTTCTTTGGAAAATAGGCAAATATCTAGAATGTTAGATATAGATCTACCTTATGACCAAAACATTTCACTTACCCAAGAGAAATGAAAGTATATGCCCATGCAAAGACTTGTACATAGCCACATTATTTGTAATAGTTAACCTGAGAACAAGCCAAATGTCCATCACAGATGAAAAAATCCACTGGGAGATATCCATGCAATGGACAGGACAATAAAAAATAAGCTATTGACATAATCAACATGGATGAATCACAAAATAATTATGCTGAGTGAAACAAGCCAAAGTGTGAACTAAATTATTTAATTCAGATAAAATTCTAGAGTGTCAACAAATTTATATTGATAGGAAACAGATCAGTGGTTGCTGAGTGGGAGGGGTTGAAGGGAGATTATAAAGGGGGATAAGGAAACATTTTGAGGTAATGGTTGTATTCATTGTCTTAACTGTGATCATTTTATGAGTGTATACCTAAGTCAAACTTTATTCAACAGTATGCTTTAAATGTGCAGTTTATGTCAATGATTACTCCATAATGCTACTACAATTTTTATCTAAGGATTAAGTATTGAATTTTATCAATTTTTTCTCCTATTGTGTAATCATTTTTTACTGTATTTCCTTTATTAATAACTTGTATTAAGCATTTTAGTACACATTTCCTATATATTTTGGGCATCAGCCTCCATTCCCCTTTATTTTGGTAGCTATACCATAAATTCTTTCTGAAACCATATATTTGTGTGTTACTGACTCCATCCTTGGCACCATCACTTAAAGCTAAGCCAGTCAGCACTTTGCATTGCTGTGGTTATGGGGATTGGTTCATAAATGGGAACCTGACCCATTTAGAACTAATGATTCACAATGAGTATTTGCTGTGATTTCTGGGACAAAGACATGCTACTGGATGTGAGAATGAAGGAATATAAACAAAACCAAATTTGTCACTATAGTAAGGTGAGAACCTCTCAAAATATGGACCCAATAGAGGGATGGAGCTAAAAGGCTGTAAGAGAGAAAACAGATCTTCATTATATCATCTAGTCTACCTCTCAGTGCTTAAAGTTAGATCTATTCTTGGATGTTTGGGTAATGTAAGTCATTAAGTTATCTTTTTGCCTGAGCCTTTTGGTCAAGAGAAGCCTGATTCCATGATGAAAAATTCTTTTAATGCATAACTATGCTCTTCACATTGAGACTTTATGCTAGACATTTACACCTGAGTTTATAGATGATGGTTAAATTATGTTTTTATCAAGAGCAGCAGTAAATAGGGGTTTATAAATAAATTACAGTGCCTTTTAGAAAGGGTAATTTTTTCCATTTCAAAATAGTTTTGCTACCCTCCTCAAAAATGTGTATTTATGAAAATAAATTCAGAAAACAACTTCTTTGGTGCCACGGGGGGAAGAGATTTAGGAGATGTTTCAATTCTGAAACTCTATTTTCTGATTTTGCCATTTTTCCATGTGCCCATGCTATAGATATTCTACTAAAAATGGGGGGAAAATCGGTAGCATATTGTATTTTTAAGCCATTTACATTTTTTTCTACTTCTATAATTAATTTTTTTTTAAGTTTGAGATTCATTTTAATGCTTGCTAAAATATCCAACACAGATATTTACTTCTCTTATTTCTGGAAAAATGGTAGCAGGGGAATGTTGAAGAAGATTGAGTATATTCTTGACATTAAAACAAATATTGCTCCCTTGCCTGTCATGTGTATTTACCCCAGGAAAACGATGGTTTGGCATGCAACATTAATCCAGTCACTGAAATTATGAAATGAACTCTCAAAGAAATACTGTTCTTCCGTGGTCCTTTACCTCAATAGCACATGTGTATTCAGGGTTTTTCTTTGTCTGTAAATACATACTTTACTAGAGAGAAAAAAGAGAAGGATGAGGCTATCTTAATGGAAGTACAGGGTAATAAAAGTATGAAGTGTATTCTCTAATGTTGGTATAATCAATTCTGTTGGGGGTTTGTTACTGGTACTTCAGGAACCCAGCCGGAATCAGAGAGGAGGAATCAGAGAGGAGGAAAAACAACTGAGAAATCAAGAACGTCAAACAAAATGGAAAGCTGCTTTGGAAAACAGCCTGGCAGTTCCTCAAAAGGTTAAACATAGAATTACCATAAGACCCACTAATCCCAAGCTTGGGTATATACCCAAGAGAAAGAAACACTAGTACATGAATTTTCATAGTAGCGTTACTCACAATAGCCAGAAGTATAAAGAAATGGATGGGTAGATAAATATGTGCTATAGCCATAGAATGGGATATTATTTGGCAATAAAAAGGAATGAAGTACTAATACATACTACAGCATTATGAACTTTGAAAATATGCTAGGTTTCTGTGTAACTTTGCTAAGTGCCAAGATTAATCAAAATGTAAACACAGATCTTCAAGTTTCATTTAGTAAAATGAACATGATTTAGGGAGTCAGATTTTCCTCAATACCTACTCTGTAAATGGGGAAAATAATACATTCCCCACAGAGTTGTGAGGGTTATAGGTTATATAGAGTGCCTAATTATCCATCCATGCTAATTTCCTCAAAAGGCTTTATAGTGTCTTAAAGAATACACAACTGATAAATAAGAAATAATTGTAACAGCATGATACTGGGTGTTAAATGAGTCCGCCCCCCCCCCCCCCCATAATTGGCTTCTAAAGCTTGCAGAAAGAGGACGAAGTTTGCTAAGCATGCTACTTCTGGCTTGGGGAACCAGCTGTCGTGGAGGGCACCAGGGCATGCTGAGAGGCCAGTGTTCGCAGAACGTGTACTGCCAGCATTCACAGTTCTAATACCTTCGGGTAATTTTAGAGGGCTGGGATGGAGAGAGATGGAGTGCCTGACTAGTTTTCCTCCCCAAAGAGATGCTGAAAATTTCTTCTAAAGCATTGTAGGTGTCAAAGAAGGACAAATCAAAGTCAGATTTCTGCTTAGCTATCAGGCTTTTCCACCTGCCCTGTGCTATGGGAGTAGGGCAAAGAACAGTGTGGACAGGTGGTTTGGTAGAGGGATACCAGCGAGGGAAAGGTACAAGGACCCTGAACGGAGTTCCTGATGCCTGAGACGTACAGGGATGGGTTCTTTTCATGGCTGCAGGTACCAGTGTTAGGAGTGAAGGCAGTCAACGAGATTGGAAGCCAGAGATTCTCCAAGGACAGACACAGTCTGTGACAATGAAGCATTATGTCTGAGGGCAGCTGCAAAGTGGGTGCCACTATATGGAAGTAAAATAGACTATGTAACTGGGTCTCACAGGGTTAACAGTTAAAACCAGAAAGCTTAATTCTGAAAGTCTCAGGGATGAGGGGAGGCAGAATGAAGTTGGCTAGACATTTGCAAGTTAATAATAGCAGTAGACTGTGATATGGAGGTTCAGCATCTGGCTACTACAACCAGACTGCTTAGATGCATAGATTCAGGATTAGGGGCAAGTTGTAGAAGGAATATGTGGTCTTTAATTTGGGAAATCCTATGTTAAAAGTCCAACCTTTTACTTTTCTTTGGAAACTTTGTGCAAGGACAGGAAATTCTTTCAAAAACAACAAACAAACAAAACCCCTTGGGATCTTGAAATAGAAAACAGACTAACAACACTGTCTTAAATTTATACATTTATCTAAATGACAAGTTGGAATCTTTGCCTTAAATAAGTACATAGAAGCCACAGGCATTTCAAAATCCTATTTCTTAAAGGTAACAACAATATTACAGCTGATATGTAAATAGCACTCCTATGTACCGGCCACTGTTCTAGTACTTTACATACTAACTCTTTTCTCATAACAATTCTATCATTTTTTCTACTGAAGAGGAAACCAGGACACAGAATTTAAGTATGCCTTCGTTCTACAACAGTGTCAGAGCCTGGATTTGAACCAAGACAGTATGGACTCTAGGGAGTTCTTAACCACTTTTAAAATCTGCTTTACATGCATAGGTAGTGACTTGTCCGCATACTCCTTGATGATTGTGGTAGCGATTTCTTGTCATATAGGTCCCAAGTCTCTAAGATTTTAAGCAGATGGAGTTTTGGGCACAATTATATTTCTCAATCATTGCTTTTCTTTTACTGCTTGACTAACTTTTCCTGTGGTTGTCAGTATTCATTATCTTCAGAGACAGAGGCTTTGGGAAAGTAATTAAATATATTTAAATCGGGCGCCTGGGTGGCTCAGTTGGTTAAGCGACTGCCTTCGGCTCAGGTCATGATCCTGGAGTCCCTGGATCGAGTCCCACATGGGGCTCCCTGCTCGGCGGGGAGTCTGCTTCTCCCTCTGACCCTCCCCCCTCTCATGTGCTCTCTCTCTCTCATTCTCTCTGTCTCAAATAAATAAATAAATATATATATATATATATATATATATATATATTTAAATCAATGGAAAAATTTGGTTTATGATTTTAGAAACTCATGATTTCACCCCATGCTTTTTGGGGTGGGTCTAGATAATTTCAGTTGTGGTTTCCATAGCACTGCTTTTGAATTTCTTCCAAGTGCATGCTTTTTAATGGTTTCCCCGGTGATCTATCAAATGGCTGACCCCAGCTGTATAATAATTCCTAATTAGGCATAAAAGGTTTTATTACAGTTTAGTATGATGAGAAGAAAAACTACTATTCAACTGTTTCTGAACAACCTTTCTTAAGCAATGCTTCTTGCACAGTTTTTTTTACTCTTTTTTCCAAGTTTTGGCTCTCCCCCTCTCCCTTTTCTAACTTCCTTGAGTGTTTAGTTCTCAAGGGATCATTTCAACCTGTGCTGAATCCTGGGCTAAACATACTTGTTTACTTGCCCAGAGACCATGTTTTACAAAGATAGCAGCTGGCTAAGCTTCCTGATTTACCCAGTGTCCATGAATCATTATAACAAAGCAGGAAAGCCTGTTGACCTATTTACCAAGTCTGTCCACTGTGGAGTCAGATGCAATGACAGATTTTTGAAAGGAGTGAACTTCTTTGTAGGGAATTAACTAGTGGTTTCTACTGCATTCCTGGTAGGACTCTGGAATGATGACTCATAAGAATTGACTCATTGTAGAGTTAAAGGAGTGATACAAGCCATCTGTCCCTTAGCAAATGTTCGCACTTTGGTGTTAACCAGTATTGATCCTAGATCTGAAGGCAAGTAGTACCTACTTTTCAAACTGATGTGAAATTAGAAACTGCAGTCAATTCACAGTCATCAAAAACTAAATATAATGGGTTGAGTTGGAAATGTTGCTTTTAATAAATAAGGAAATTCAACATTGCCATATGCATTTTAAGCAGTTCAAAGAGAAGCTTTTGCAATTGTACTCCTTAATTTTCTCCAAGAATTATATTTAAAATCACATTAAAAAAATGATATATATTAATATCATTAAACGATATATTAATATCATTATTCTGCTTTCACCTTCACCCAGATGGAAATAATGTGCTAAATGATAGCATTTTCTAGATAGTGCTGCTAAGCTGCTTTTGCCCATTCTGGAGTCCAGAATCTTAATTACAATAGGAATCCTAGAGAGATTAAATCCTAGAGAGGTAGATTAGTATCCTAATACAACAAATTACTAAGCTATCACAAATTTGGTGGCTTAAAACAACCCAAATTTATCTTAGCAGTTCTGGAAGTCACAAGTCCCAAACTTGTGTCACTGGGCTAAAACCAATGTGTATGGGAAGATTTGTTTCCTTGGCTTCCAGCTTCTAGAAGCTGCCTGCTTCCCTTGGCATATGGTCCTTTTCCATCTTCAAAGCCAGCAATGGTGGTCTAATTTCTCAAGTTGCATTATTCTGACACTATTATATTTGTGCCTCCTTCTATTTTGGGGACATTTTTGATTATATTGGGTCCACCCAGATAATACAGAATAATCTCCCTATCTTAAAGTCGGTTGATTAATAACCTTATTTCTATCTGCAACCATAACATTTCTTTGCCTTGTAATGTAACATATTCAGATTCTGGGGATTAGGAGGTAGGACATCTTGGGGGGGATCATTTTTCTACCTACTACAGCTATCTCATAGCTTGTTATCTAGAATATAAAGATTTTTATATCAATATAGGTTGAAGCCTTAATTTTTATTTTATTATTCACTGTTGTTATCAAGATACATATGCATATATATCTATTAGGCCTAAAAGGGTTTATTACAATTTGGTGTGTGTGTGTGTATATATCTATCCTGGTATATATATCCTGAAAGCAATCTCTATCTTAAGTCCTGTTTTAAATAAGAAAATGTATAAACACATAAATTCATATGTGAAATGCTCATACAAATGAGTAATAAAAACCTAAGGTTATGCTTAAATAGGAAGATAGATTAAGCACATTTTAAAACAATTTCTGGAAGAAAGAAATTAGTGGATTGATGAAGCAGGTAGAGAAAATGATACCTATAACACTATGAGGAAGGGATAGTGAGAATATAGCAGCTTACCAAAATAGAACCCCATGGAGGTTCTGAGCTCAGATTTGATCAGGTGGGAAAGTGAATGAGGCTGAAATCAGAGGAATTAATTAAATGACTCTATATGGGCCAACTGTACCTGTAGGTTTCCTTAGTCTCTTCTGCCCTGCTCATGGAGAAGCAGATGGCATTTTCCAAGGCAAAACATTTGTTGTCCTCCCTGCAATTGCCCCCCCCCCAACTTTTTTTTAAAGGAAAAACAAAACACAAATCTGATTATTTAGAAATAACTAAGACTTCTGGTGAAGATTTTGGAGCTTCCAAAAAAGTTTTTCTCATTTTAGAATTTGGGCAGATTTGTGGCCTCACAAATAGTTCTGTTAGCTCACAGTGAAGTAGATTATATTTATTGACATACCCTGAATTTCCTCACTAGAGTTCTCAAATTTCTTTATACTGGAGAGGGATCTATTCAGAAAAGAGGCCAAGATACTCAGTATCACAGAATATCCACAGTGGCAATCTGCCCATTTGTTTTAAACAACAACTGATAACCTACAGTGGGGTTTCACCATTTATAGGATTTTCCAGAACTAAAGAAAAAAGTTTTCAGGCTAAAAGGACCCACCTACTGTCCAGGAAAACAATTGTAGAAGGACACACCTAGACAGTATCATGAACTTTCACAATACTGAGATTATTTGATGATCTTAAAATCTTCAAAGACAAAAAACCAAATCACAAGGAATCATGCTGACATCAGATTCTTTTTTTTTTTTTCCAACTGTCCTGGAGAGTAGAAAATAGTGGCACAATAAATTGAAAATTCTGTCACAAAGTTATTTTCAATCCAGAAATTTGTATCCAACAAATTATCAGTTTAGTGTGAGGGCAGAATATATATATTTTTCTTGCATGTAAGTTCTAGGAAAGTTGAAAGTGTTCTTATTAAGGATATAGTCCAATAAAATGAGAGAATAAACCAAGAATATGAAATACTAAAAACAGTGGGATCAAACAAATAAAGTGATGAGAAGGGACTCATGAGGACTTAAAAAACAATTAGCTCTTGAGCAGTTAGTACCTCATCCAGTTAGGAAGAAAAGGACAGAGGGCTCTGAAAGGGAGAGCTCTATAGAATAAAACCAGTTTTTGAGGTTAGAAAAAACTCAGAGTATGCTAAATACAAATAAACCAAGAGAAAAATTGCAAATAGAATCCCTGAGCAAAATAAAAAGTTGGAGAAGTCATGGTTTGAATATGATGCTAAGTGATACATGGCATGAAGTTAAGCATGTTAACCTTCATTTTCTCTTCAGGTGGCATTGGATCAAGCTATTGTACACACAGAGGAGGAAATGCAATCCAAACAGATTACTTGGGTCTTTAATGAGCACTGCTTATATAATCATAAATATGGAAATGTTTTGTATTGGGTCTCAGTTTTTAGAGTCAACCTAAAGACACAACAAAGAAGCCCTGCAATGATAGCCAGAAATAATGTAAATATTAACTCTGTAGGTGCAGAGGGTGACATATAGAAGGGAAGAGGAAGAGCTGAGAAAGAGCATGAGTGTCAATCTTCTTGTCTCACAAAGTGGGATTCAAAAAGAGATAATGTTAAAAGTATCTAAGGGCGCCTGGATGGCTCAGTCGTTAAGCATCTGCCTTTGGCTCAGGTCATGATCCCAGGGTTCTGGGATTGAGCCCCACATCGGGCTCCCTGCTCCACGGAGAGCCTGCTTCTCCCTCTCCCACTCCCCCTTGCTTGTGTTCCCTCTCTCGCTGTGTCTCTCTGTCAAATAAATAAATAAAATCTTTAAAAAAAAAAGTATCTAGAGTATGCTATTTACATTATCAAGGCAACCAAGAGAACAATAAAAAAATAATAAAAACAAGAATATCACACTTAGGGAGGAAGAGTTGGTGTACTGTTGTACACCAAGAGGCTGTTGGTGTACTACCCATATCCCTACAGCCTACCCCAGAGACCACCAGAGACAATTCCTGCACAGATTGGCCTGATGGCCTCCTGTGTCTTTTTCTCTCTGCTAGAATGGGCTTGACCTGTAAGGTGGACAGGCCATAAGTGCTAAGAAGATGGCTCAGAAATAACCTTCAGACAATGAGGATGAGTGTTTGCAATCAGGCAGACAACTTTGAGTTGTCTTTTTACAGGGTCCCCAGAAACATTTAGCCCAGTTGCCCACAGAGATAACTCACTCATTAACCTGCTATTCATTGGCTTTTCTCTCTTCTGTGTTATACTTCCTCACTCCCTCACTCTGCTTCCCAGAATTGCCTTCCCAAATAAACTACTTGTACATAAATCCTTGTCTCAGGGTCTGTTTTTGGTGGGAATCTAAGCTATAAAATGTGAGTCAAATCTTTTTTTTATCACCCCACACCCAGGAACTAATACATATTGTCTAAATTTGGTAAAATGAGAAATGACAGTTTGAACATGCTATTGGATTACAGTGAAAACCACCAAAACAAATTCAAACAGAAATATTAAAAGAGTTTGTTTCTGATGGAGGGTTAGGTGGGATGTCAGACTTTGCTTTTATTATGTAAGTGGCAAAGGACATGAACAGACTATTTATAAAAGGCTAAACTTGTATAAAACTTTCTCAGCCTCCCTAGTAATTAAAGAGATATAATGATGAATCCTTTTTCACTTACCAGTTAGGAAATTTAAAAACTTGACAACCAGGTTTACATAGGTAACAAGAGTGAAGTGAAATAAGCACTTTTTTATAGAAGGTGAAGTGAAACACTCACAAGATAACAAAGATGAAGTGAAATAAGCACATTTTCATACACTGCCAGAGAGATTTTAAACTTACATAAGCATCCTGAAAAACCAATTTAGAGATTTGGTTAAGAGCCTTAATATTTCTCATACCTTCTATAATTTCATTTTTTGGGAAACGATTCCAGAAGAGGAATAAAAAATGCAAACATTTATCCATGAAGATGTTCATTGCATTGTAGTGAAAACTAAAAACAAATACTCAAGATTAGGAGAATTATAGGTACATTAGCATACATTTATATAATAAAAATACTACAAAGACATTAAATATCATGATTTTTGAAGAGCTTTTATTCACACGGGAAAATGCTTATGGTCTCAAGTGAGATGAAGAAGGCAGAATATAAAATTAGATACGATTTACTACTTCAAATATCTAAAACTTTACTTTTTAAAAAAGACAAAAGAAATTCACAGATGATGTTATGTAATATGGTAAAATTCTAGCTGGCATCAGACTGTGAAAGGATTTTATTAGGAAATTATCGTAATAAGACATTTGGAGTGAAGTTGAATAATTGAGATGTAAAGGCAACAGATTATGATGAATAAATCTCCATGTATGGGGAAAATGCATTTAATTTTTTTTGGTACTGCTACTGAGAAGAAAAGAGAGAACAAAAGGGGTAGGAGATGGGAGAGAATGAAACGATGGTAAAAGGCCATGAAGTATGCAACATAGTTGTGCGTCAGGACCTAGCCTCCATTAAATCTTTAGTGCAGTCCTCTAAACTCACAAATGTGATTTTTATGGAGGCTGTTCATAGAAGAGCCTGTCCTGTTGTGTGCTTTGTTCATGGTATGGTACAGGTAATATGCAAGGATGCTGGGTCCCCATCGCAGGAGTGGTGGGAATAATGTAAATTTCCCAGGAATTAGCTAATGTCTTTGGAGGGGTTGTGTATAGTTTTGATTTCCACAAGTGATGGGTTCAGAAGCGGGGCTTCAGGAAGTTTCACTTATATTTGAATCACCAGCATTATACCTACATTAAAAACTATTTTAGGCAAGGACTTTGCAAGTGACAGAAGCACTTGGAAGGGTTTGCGCTACATGAACCAGGGGGTTGGAACTAGAACTTAAACACTCCTGACACACATGCTCTTGGTTCTCTCTCCTTAGTTTATCAGCTTCATTATCTCCTGATGCTCAAAGGACTTTTCTATCTGCTATAATGTGACTGGCAACACCTTAGAGTATTATAGCCTAACAGCTTTATGGTTAGCTTCAGTTGGAAAAAACCAGCAATGGCCTCAAATGGGTTTGACTTTGTGTGCTCATCTCTTTTTCATCACTGGGGCCAAATGAGAAAGTTTCTCCAATGGCTCAATTGCAGAGTGGGGATTAGGCTTGATACCAGATTACAGGAGCCACGCAGAGCCCACGGGAAGATTCTGAGCCTAGCTTGTCTCTACAACACATCAAGCAAGCCATAAAACATCCAAGTACAAAGAGTACAAAAAATTGTAAATCAGGAATTTTAAACACTGCCACATGGCTCCGGGGAAATAGCTATAACCATGGATTATCTGAGGCCTATGAACCCATCAGGCTATAGAGATCAGAAAATGTGGACACCTGTTGTACAAGCATCCAAGAAGAGTTTTCCACATTACTTAATCTTTAAATCTATATAAGATCACTTTCTAATATGGCCTGACAACCATAGGATCATGTAACACACTTAATAAGAACATAGAAAATCTGCTAAATAAACAAAAAACAAATAACAAACCAAATAAACTTCCCTAGCAATTCCATTATTCTTGATGGAGACTTTATCTCTCTGTAAGATAGCTCATCTTCCTTCCTCCCCCCCTTACCTCTTGTCAGACTCTATAAAAACCACTTCTTCTGTGCCCTTCTACTTGTCTTCAGGTTTTGCTCTTTGCTGGCAGCACCTTATCAGATAAACTCATCTGTGCTAATGTGTTACATTGCCCAGGAAACGGAGCTTATTGTTGACTACAAAGGCTAAATCTCCCTTGTATCCAAACTGTCCCCCAGGGCCAAATTACTTTCCTCTAAAATGCCAGCGTATTTTTCATTAAAATGCTTTCAAATCCTTCAGGTTATTAGGTTTATGGCAGCCCCATTAAGCAGAACAATAATGATTTATGTGAGCAGTTAAGCCAGGATCTTTGTTTTGTTTAATAAAAAGGTTCAAGGTCTGTAGCTGGGTTCTTAGGTCCTGTAGCCTTGCATTACAGGAGTGTCTCTCTATGACTTAGAAGATCTCCCTATTTTGTTTTCCAGAAGCGTATCAGTCCTCCTGGGAACCGTTCTTTCAGGATTAGCAGCATGGAAAGCCCAGCAGTGATGTTCAAGTCTTTGCTGAGCAAGCTGTAGGGGCTTTGGATCAGGAGAGACCTTGTAAAACTTCCAGATCTACCCCTTATGGGCCTTGTGACTTTGAGTCACTTGATGAACTAAGGTTTCCTCAGCTGTAAAGTGGGTAACGGTACCTTACTGAGTGTTGCACAAATTAAATAAATACTAAATGAACCACTCTGCCAGCTGTAGTGTCTCCAGCCTCAGATCCATTTCTTGCCTTTCCCCTGCTTTGCTCTAAGTGAGGGGACCTCTGCAGACTGTATTTCTGGGGTTTCAGTGGGAGTTGGCCAATGGGGAACACTGATTGCTCATTAGACGTGTAGGAGAGAGAGAAGCCAAAGTCTTTCCCCTCCCCTGTCTTTTCTGCCTTGGGTGAGGTTTCTGGCACAGCCTGTCTTCTTCATGGCCCCCGTTCCTGTTGGTTAGGTGCACCACGGTGTTAACTTCTGCCATGTAACCCTGTTCCCTGGGATTGGGTAATTCCACCTCCCTGCCATTCCCCTCCCCGCCCAGGAGTATTAATCCTAGGTTCCTGCTTTAGGAATCTCTGCCCTGACTTAGCGTGCCTTGTTTAGCTTCTCAGCTCTTTCATCACCCATGTAACCGATGCCCTGTGTTAAATGTTTTACAAGTTCAAGTGGCTCTGTTTCCTGCTTAGTCCCTAACTGATATGACCCCCTAGCATAGTAATGGTACCTAGTAGGTATTTGTTTGGCTTTGTTGAAATTTCTTAAACTCCTACTTTAGGATGAGATTGTTAAAGAAACCCAGAGGTGGACAGTAGGTCAAACAGTAAAAACAGATTCCATTCAGGGGAAAAGAGACCTCAGCATAAAACTGGGGTCAGTTCCAAATACAGTCTGGACAAGTGAGGATTTATAGCCAAGGAGCAGGGCGGGCATGAGTGGATGGAAAGTTATTAAGAGGGGTGAGAGAGGGAGCCGTAATAGGATTTTTGCTGAAATCCTATTTCATAGGATTTCAGGGTAATCAGACATCAAGGGTCAGGGGTGAGGAATTTGATCAGATATCAAGAATGGGGGAGGGGCTCTCTAAACTGCCTTAGCAAGATGCTTGCTACAACTGGGTGATGCAGGTATGACAAAGATGGACATCAAGATCAAGGCCTACAGGGCTTAGAGGAGCCTAAAGTTAGTCAGGAAGAGGGTCTTGGTCAATATCTAAATATATTTTGCTAATCAATAGAAAAAAGTAATATGTATGATATTATAAAGGACATGGCAGCTTGTTAATAAAATAATTTCAAATTCCTGCTTATTATACCTTTATTCAAAATGTCTGGAAACCAAGGAATAATAACCAGATGAGCAAAAACAGCATAAACACTATTTCTTTTAATATACATTAGTGCCATTAAATATCATCTCCCTGAATGCAACGATAAGAGTATTTCATTTGGCCATAAAATGACCAATATACTATGGGCTTCGTTCACTGCTAGTATGCTGGTGTAAAGGCTGAAGAACTATGCCCTGGATTACTGTAGCAGAGAGGATATATAATCAAATAACACCCAAGTTCCCCTTGGGCTAATTATCCATCTCCACCTTCCTGGGAGCAGTGTCATAACAATGGGACAGAAACCTGTCAGAATGCTTCATTATCATCCCACAAAAGCCCACTTCAGTTGTTCTCGATTAATGGCATCAATGACCACACAAGCTCCTCAGACAGCTGCCGCAGAGTCACTGTGGACTTTCTCATTATCTTACTCCCACATTCAACCCATTTTTGAAGCATCTCTACAAAAGCCATTGAGTCTCCACAGCCATGATCTCAGACCAGCCATGATCTCAACCTCTACACTATTGACATTCTGGACTGGATGGTTCTTTGTTGTGGGGGCTGTCCCGTGCATTAAAGCAACCCTGGTCTCTACCCACTGGATGTCAGTATCACTCCCCACATTGTGAAATCAATGTTTCTGGATATTGCCATTTTGTCACTAGCATGACTCCCACCTCTGACCCATCTTCTTCTTCACAGGTATGTTAACCTTATCTTTTAGAGGCAAATAACAGGAAAAGCTCCACCCGGCCAGTTTGAGCTCCACCACCAACTCATACCTGCATAGATGGACCATGGAGTGTCCAACAGTTACCTCTACCTCATTATAATGTTAAAATCTCTGCCCAAGAAGGAGAACAAGCCTCATTAACATAACATATGATGCATGTATAGGCATGTTTCCTAAGCACACATGCATGATCTTATAACCACTTCCACATATGATGAAAAAATCTCCCTTTCTGAATATTCATCGTAACCCTAAATAAAAGGAACCCACTCACCCCCACTGGGGTACTTGCAGCTTTGGAAGTTATTCCCTATGATCTTCTTACTTGCTGAAAATAAAGTTTCCTTTGTGTGACAACTCCACCTGGTGTAGTCTCTGCCTGTAACTCACCAAGGTACAAAATCATGTTAGTTAGGTTACAAAATGTTTGGGGGGGTGGGGGGAGGGCAATATTGTCCTCAGTTAAGAGTCACTGTCTTAGACTAGAGCCTGAAGACTATTATGGTAGCCTTTTATCTGAGACCTCTCTTATCTCCTTTTTGTTTGTATGATCTAGTTTAATTTCTGCAATAGCATATGAGGAATTTGACAGCATATAAAACCTGTTGTGAACTAGCTCCTAGCTCTCTGCAGCTTAATCTCCTGCTCCTATACACCAGGCATCTTATGCTCCAATCACACTGAAAACTGCTCTATCAATACTCCAGATTCTTCTAGGCCTCAACATTTTTGCAGAGGTAGTTCCTCCAGTCAGGTATACATGGTGTATCTTTCTTTTGGAAAACTCCTGCTCATCCTTAAATGCTTGGGTGAAATGCTGTTACCATTTCCTGATGTCCTTAGGTACAATTACTGTCTCTATTAACTGAACTCTGTAACTGTTCTTTTTAAAAATAATTATTCTTAAAAAACCCTCCGTTCAGGTGACATTTGATGGGTCACAAGCTGGGTTAAAACTGAGATTCTTTCCTCATAGTTTTGGACTTGGGAATGGAACACATACTAAGTTTCTCTCTGGTGGCTAAGGCTGGACCCTACACAACTTGGAAATTTTTGTTAGAAAACTGATCTACAAGGAGAGAAAAAAAATGGTAAAGAAGAAAGGAAAGAAAATATCAAGTCCTAATGAAATTCAAGACCCTGGTTCCAATATTCCTGAAAACCAACATGGTGGTGAGATCCCCCAACATCCTTACGTTCTCCTTTAGGGTTTTGTTAGCTTGAGTTCAGCTTCTATCACTTGCTAGCAAGTGTCCTATTTAAGACACTGGCGGGCCTACTCCATCACAGAAGGAAAAAAAGACCATTCATTACTGGTCTCAAAACAATCATCAAGATCAGAATTTAAGACAGTGTCTAAATAAGGTCCTTTTCTTTTCTCACCAGGCATATTCAGGCAAAGGAGAGAACTTGAAATTTTCCTTCAGATACTCAACCTTATAAAATTAGGAGTCTTAAATTTATTTTTTCAAATTCTTCACTATTCAACATATGAAGTCTCAAATCAATCTTGGAGGATTTTGTAAAATTTTAAACATTTAACATTACTGGTTTCCAGCTTGTATCTTTTACTCTTCATTTTTCTAAATAAATCTGGCCAATTTCGCCAAGTTGCAACAAAGATGTTTGAACAAAGAATACATATTTTTTAACCTCCTTCCACTTTTGTGGATGATCTGGTAACTATAAAATATTTGAATTACTTTCATCTTTAGTAAAGATAAACATGCATGTTTCAGGAGGAGTTTATTTTCAATTGAAAAGCCACACAAAAGAAATAGGACATGTACTCAAAATAATTAAAACTAGTAAAGAAAAAAAAATACAATGCACCTCTTGACACTGATCCGTGGGTTGCCAAATGAGGTACTGGATTAAAAAACAATTTTGCAGGTACTTAGTTCATCTATAGTTGGCTCTTGATAGGCCTTTTCTTTATTGTGCAGATAGCAGAGACTGCATATTGTTTACCTTTAATTCTCAAAGGCTAGTACAGTTCCTGTCTATTCATAGATGTTTAATAAATGTCTGTTGAAGAAAAACATTCTAGGCTCCTGAACCTATACTTTTGGTCTATGTCAAAGTTAGTCATTATCATTCTATTAGTCAGAGGCCAGTTCAGAAAACAGAAACTACAGTAGGCATTTCAAACAGAGGTTTTAATACAGAGGAATAGTTACATGAGTGATGGAAGGTGAAAGCACAGCAGGGAGTTACCGAGGTAAGCTGGAGGAAGAAACCACTTCCAGGAAGTGACCACTTCACCATTGCCCCTTGAGCTGAGGAAATAGTGGGCACAGTTGGGGTTACCTTGTAGCTCAGAGCAGAGTCCCTGAGGAGCTGATGACCAGAAGAGACTGAAGAGGGGTACTACCCTATGCAGCAGCCACTAATGTCTCTGACTCAGTGCTAAAGGAAGCTAGAAATGAGGGCAACTGCTACCACTAAAGCAATGCTAACAGGAGTTCCCCATTTGCCCTCCTTCCAAGTTTCTGTAGAGCATTGTGTTTCTCAATTAGGGGTAATTTTGTTTCCTAGGAGACATTTGCCATGTCTGGAGACATTTTTTGGCTGTCACACTGGGGTAGAAAAATGTTATTGGCATCTAGCGGTAGAGTCCAGGGATCCTGGTAAGCATCCTACAATTCCCCTGCTCTGGCCAGACAGTGGAAGTCCCCCACAACAAAGAATTACCCAGCTCATGAGAGTAACGTCCCCAAGATGGTGACATAGATCATTCCTGACTTTGCTCCACCTCATTAAAAAAAAAATGGACAAGACACCACAGAAAATCCTAAACACAGGGGTGAGGCTGAGGAATCCCCCCATGCACACGTACACACACACACACACACACACACACACTCCCAGCACCACAGAGGCAAAGACAAACTGAATTATAAGGATAAGAGACATTGCCCCTCCCTCAGTAGAATAAGTCTCCCCTGAGCCTATGTTCCTCCAGTGGGAAAAAAGAGTCCAGTGTGGACATCCAGCTTCCTCAGCATTATGGGTCACTTCTTAGGAGCCCCAACTCTGGTCCTGCCAGACAGGGGTTGTGGGGGAATCTGTAGGGCTTGACCACTGGGAATTTCATTGTGATGGAGACTGGGAGAGGGGTTTGCAATAACCAGCACTTGGATCATGGCAGACCGAGTTCCTACTTGCAATGTTCAAGTAGTTGTCCCAATCAGTAGTTTTGTTTTTCAGCAGAGACAAGATGGTGGTGTAGTCCAACCAGGAAACTTGGTGGGTGCAGGTCTGCCTGATTTGGATCCTGGATTGAAGAGTCTTGATAGCCCTGGAGCTTGGACTGTTGCTGCCCAAGCAAGGGAGCTGAGTAAGAGTCCTAGGTGCACAGCTGAGGGTAGCTGCATAGCCAGCTGCATAGTCATAGTCGGGCCTGCTGCTGAGTATAACCCCCAGGCCTATCTGACCAGAAAGCCTGGTAGGAACACCTAGAAGCTGCATGGCCCAGCAACACGTGGGTAGAGAGTCCGACAAGTAGAGCTGATGGTTCCCAGAGCAGAGCCAGTCACACTTAAGGAACTTAAGGAGCAGGTTGGCTTGAGTTAAGACCACAAACAACCTTTCGGAACTTTGAATCAGCAACCCTGCTCTGCCCAGGCAGAAGGACTAATTTATAGCCCTATCCACTACTGAGTGCAGCTTCTGGCCATTACCAACCAGAATGCCTGATTAGAAGCATTTGGGAAGCTGCTTGGAATTGGCCCTCATGTTCTACCCAGGCAGAAAAGTTAATTCTTAGCCCCAGGCACTGCTGAGTGCAGCTCCTAACCCCTCCAAACCAGAAAGCCTGATTGGGAGCACCTGGGAGGCTGTTTGAAGCTGACCCTCATGTTTCACTCAGTTAAGAGAGCTAATTCATAGTCCCACGCTGCAGAATGCAGCTCCTGGACTCCTTTAACCAGAAAACTTGATTGAGAACCTCTGAGAGGCTGCTGGGGCTGGCCCTTCCATTCTGCTCAGGCAGAAGAGTTCATTAATAGCCACACCCACCCCCCAGTATAGCTCCTGACCAGAAAGTCTGGCCTGGACACCTGGATGGGGAAATAAAGTATTTTGAAACAAACAAAAATGAAAACACAACATACCAAAACTTATGGAATGCAGCAAAAGCAGTTTTAAGAGGGAGGTTCATAGCAATAAACATCTACATTAAGAATCAAAAAAATCTTGGGGCACCTGGGTGGCTCAGTTAGTCATCTGCCTTCAGCTCAGGTCATGATCCCAGGGTCCTGGGATTGAGCCCTACGTCGGCGGGATCCCTGCTCAGCGGGGAGCCTGCTTCTCCCTCTCCCTCTGCCTGACACTCCCCCTGCTTGTGCTCTCGCTCTCACTATCTCCCTCTCTGTGTCAAATAAATAAATAAAATCTTTAAAAAAAAAAAAGAATCTAAAAAACCTCGAATAAACAACCTAACTCTATGACTAAAGGAACTACCAGAAGAACAAACTGGGCCCAAAATTAGCAGAAGGAAAGAAGTAATAAAGATTAGAGCAGAAATAACTAAAAGAGTAGGAAAATAATAGAAAACATTAACAAAACTAAAGAGTTGGCTTTTTGAAAAGATTTTTTAAAATTGACAAACTTTTAGCTAGACTAACAAAGGAAAAAAAAAGAGGACCCAAATCAGCAAAATTATAAATGAAAAAGAAGACATTACAACTGATATCACATAAAAACAAAGGATCATAAGAGCTACTACGAATCACTATATGCCATCATATTGGACAAGCTAGAAGACATGGAAAAATTCTTAAAAACATACCAAGACTGAACTGGGAAGAAATAGAAAATATGACCAGACCAATTACTGATTGAATCAGTAATCAAAAATCTCTCAAAGAAGAAAAACTCAGGACCAGATGATTCCAGTGGTGAAATTCACCAAACATTTAAAGAAGAATTAATACCAATTCTTCTCAAAAGTCTCGAAAAAATCAAAGAGGAAGGAATACTCCCAAGCTCACATTACCAGGCCAGCATTACTTTGATACTAAAGCCAGAAAAGGATACTACAAGAAAAGAAAACTATAGGCCAGTATTCCTGATTAGTATAGATGCAAAAATTCTCAATAAAATACTGACAAACTGAATTCAGCAGTGCATTTAAAAGAATTATTCACCATAGTCAAGTGGATTTATCCCTGGGATGCAAGGATGGTCAACTTAAATAAGTCAATAAATATGATATATCACATTAATAGAATGAAAGAAAAAATCATGATCAGCTCACTAAACACAGAAAAAGCATTTGACAAAATTCAACATCTGTTTACGATAAAAACTCTTAACAAATTAGGTATAGAAGGAATGTACACTGACATAATAAAGGCGATATATGATGAGTCCACAGCTAACACTATAGTCAATAGTGAGAGGTCGAAAGCTTTTCCTCTAAGATCAGGAACAAGACAAGCATGTCCCCTCTCACCACTCCTATTTAACATGGTACCTGAAGTCCTAGCTAGAGCAATCAGGCAAGAAAAAGAAATAAAAGGCATCAGAATTGGAAAGGAAGAAATAAAACTGTCACTATTTGCAGATGACATGATACTACATATAGGAAATCCTGGACTCCACCAAAAACCTGTTAGATCTAATCAATAAATTCAGTTAAGTTGCAGGATACAAAACTAACAGACAAAAATCAGTAGTGTTTCTATACACTAACAATGAATCATCTGAAAAAGAAATAAAGAAAATGATCTCATTTACAATAGCACCAAAAATAGTAAAATCCTTAGGAATAAACTTAACCAAAGAGGTGAAAATCTCTACATTGAAAACTATAAGAAATTGGTAAAAGAAATCAAAGAAGACACAAATAAATGGAAGGGCATCCTATTTTCATGGATTGGAAGAATTAATATTGTTCAAATATCCATACTACCAAAAGCCATCTATAGATTCAATGCAGTTCCTATCAAAGGTCCAATGGTATTTTTAATAGAAGAAAAAAAACCCCTAAAACTTTTGTGGAAATCACAAAAGACACAAATAGCTAAGGCAATCCTGAGAAAGAAGAACAAAGTGGGAGGTATCACTTCCTGATTTCAAGTGATATCATAAAGCTATGCTAATCTAATACTGTGATATTGGCATAAAAATTGACACATAGACCAATGGAACAGAATTGAGAGCCCAGAAATAAGCCCATGAAGATATGGTTTGCTAATATTTCACAAGGAAGCCAAGAATGCTCAATGGAGAAGGGCAGTCTAAATGGTCCTGGAAAAATTGTATATTGATATGTAAAATAAGGAAACTAAACCTCTAAACCACTCACAAAAATTAACTCAAAATGGATTAAGACTTCAATGTAAGACTGGAAATCATAAAACATAGGATAAACCTCCTTGACATGGGTGATGGCAATGATTTTTTAGGTATGACACCTAAAGCACAAGCAGCAACATTGAAAATCAGTAAGTGGGACTACGTTAAACTTAAAAGTATCTGTACAGTGAAACAACAAAATGAAATTACAATTAATGGAACGGGAAAAAATATTTATAAATTGTATGTTTGATAAGGGCCTAATATCCAAAATATATAAAGAAATTACACTACTCAATAGCAAATAATAATAATAATAATCCAATTAAAATGGGCTAATGACCTGAATAGGCATTTGTCAAAAGAAGATTTATGAATTACCAACAGGTACATGAAAAGGTGCTCAACATCATTAATTTCCAGAGAAATGCAAATTAAACTACAATGAGATATCACCTCACACCTCTTAGAATGGCCATGATCAATAAGATAATAGATAACAAATCCTGGTGAGGATGTGGAGAAAAGGGAACCCTTTCCACTGTTGGAGGAAACGTAAATTGTTACAGCCACTATGGAAAACAGTATGAACATTCCTCAAAAAAATTAAAAATAGAAATACCGTAAGACCTAGCAAGTCTACTTCTAGGAGTATATCTGAAGAAAATGAAAATACTATGTTGAAGAGATATCTGCACCCCCATGTTTACAGCAGTATTATTTTTAATAGCCAAGACCTGAAAACAACCTAAATGTCCACTGAGAGATCAATGAATAAAGAAGTTGTGGTATATATATATATATATATATATATACACGATGGAATATTATTCACTATAAAAAAGAAGGAAATCTTATCTTTGTGACAACATAGATGGACTTTGAGGACATTATGCTAAATAGTCAAAGACAAATACTGTACTATTTCACTTACATGTGGAATCTAAACAAACAAATAATCAAGCAAAAACAAAAAAACCCCCAAACTCATACAAAAAGAGACCAGAGGTGGGGGTGGGATGGGAGAATGCTACAAACTTCCAGATAAGATAAATAAGTACTAGGGATGTAAATAAGATAAATAAAATAAATAAGTACTAGGAATGTAATTTACAACAGGATGACTACAGTTAACACCATTGTATAGTATATTTAAAAATCATTAAGATAGTAGGTCCTAAGCTCTCATCACAAGAAGTATGATCTCACTTACATGTGGAATCTAAAAATGAATGAATAAACAAACAAGAAACTGAATCAGATCTACAGAGAACAAACTGATGGTTGCCAGAGGGGATGGGGATGCGGACATGGGCAAAATATGAAGGGGTGTGGGAGATACAGGCTTTCAGTTATAGGAAAAAATAAGTCATGGGAATAAAAGGCATAGTATAAGGAAGATAGTCAATGATATTATAATAGTGTTGTACGGTGACAGGTGGTAGCTACACCTGTGATGAGCATAGCATAATGTATAAACTTGTCAAATCACTATATTGTACACCTAAAACTAATGTAACATTGTGTATCAACTATACTCAAATAAAAAATTAAAAAGTAAATAAATAGGTACAGCCTATTTTTTAAATAAATGATACCTCAAAGAAGCTAATTTAAAATTCATCTCAGTAAAACCTTATGAAATTTTAAGACTAAATATGATATTTGAGGAACACAGTATGAACACAAAATAAACCAATAAAAAAAATTCAAGTACTTGAAAAAATATTTAGGAAGTCAAATTTTCAGCGGTGTTATTTATGGTTAGTCTTTTTACTTTTTAAAATTTGATGCTTTTAGGGGCGCCTGGGTGGCTTAGTCAGTTACGAGTCTACCTTCAGCTTGGATCATGTTCCCAGGGTCCTGGGATGGAGCACCACATCGGGCTCCTTGCTCGGCTGGGAGTCTGCTTCTCCCTCTCCTTCTGCCCCTCCCCCTGCTTGTGCACTCTCTCTCTCTCTTTCTCTCAAAGAAATAAATAAAATCTTTAAAAAAATAAAAAATAATAAAATTTGATGCTTTTAAAACTGCTTTCTTTTGAGGGAATTTTTGGGGTGATAAACTGTTTTGTATCATGACTGTAGCGGTGAACTCAAAAGTCTGTAACTTGTCAAAGCCCAGAAAATGGGGCACCTGGGTGGCTTAGTCAGTTAAGCATCCAACTCTTGATTTTGGCCCAGGTCACGACCTTAGGCTCATGGCTCGGTACTGCTGAGTGTGGAGCCTGCTTAAGATTCTCTCTCTGTCTCTCTCTGTCCACTCCCCCGCCCCCCCGGCCTTGGGTGCTCTCTCTCTCTCTCTCTCAAATAAACAAACAAACAAACCCAGAAACTGTATAAAGAGTAAATTTTCCTGTATGTAAGCTAAAACAAAATGAAACCCCAAAAAGTGAACAAACACGAACACAAAAAAACCCCACCAGAATGTGAAAAGAACTCAAAGGGGAAATACAAACTGTAACAAATAAACCTACCTGAATTGCAATGAACATAGCCATACTGAGAGAGGTGGAAGAGTAAAGAATTAACCTTCAGTTATTTTGCAAGACAGTATTTTGACTGGGTAAAAACAAGAAGAATTGTACAAAAGTCCAATATTGTAGTTAGTAAATGTTTCTCTCAGAGTGTGGATTAGCAATTCTACTTTATATGGTGAGGTTCATTAAATAAGTAAATATATTTTAACTAATGCGAACCAGATTTCTCACTGCTGGGGAATAAAGTTACAAATAAAGAAAGGAGGCAGGCTGGAATAAATACTGAAATCTGAGGCATTGGCATGAACTCATTGTTTTTTAATGTATGCATTCAAATACATAGATACAGAAACAAATTTGCTCTGTGTGTATCCATAGGTTAGTGTGTGTGTGTGTGTGTGTGTGTGTGTGTGTGTATGTTTGTACATGTAACTAAGCCCTGTCTGCCGAGAGGGTCTATGACCAACGACACCCCAATACTAATAATTGCACCTAGCACCCAGATCTTGGTTTCTATATGTCATTCTCCAATAGAAGAAAGCAGGGCTCCTGGAAGAAGTGCTTGATTCCAGGCCTAAGGCATGGAAAATACAAGATGATTCTGGAGTATCTTATGGTGACAGATAGTAAAGAAATACTCAAAAAAGGATGGAAGGGAAAGTCATGTTGAAAAACAATAGAGTCAGTCTGAAAGAGCTACCATTGGCCAAAGCTGGAATACTTTGAACAACAACAAAATAATAACAATATTAGGTTATAACTCTAGAATAAAATTAAAATGCATGAGTTGATACTGTTATAAATACATTATTCAATAAATAAATAAGGGAGAAGGGGCAGCGCTTCTTTACAGAATTCCAATGAATAAATGTTGAAGAAATGGGAAGAATAAAAAAAAATAATCAGGAGAACACCACAGTAATAATTATTACAGCCAAGAACCATCCATCAATGCTAAAATTTGTGATCTAATGTTTGAGGAGAAACAGGGTATTTGCACAGTATTTACCCCCCCCAAGATATTAATTACAAAGGGAAAAATAAAGGTACATCATTCTGGTGATATTCTTGCCAAAAGTACAACTTCAAACGAATGAGAAACGAATGAGAAAACATCAGAAAAACTTAAGGAATAAAGTATAGAATAACTGACCAGTGCTCTTCAGAAGTGTCAAGGTCGTAACAAACAAGAGAAGACTGAGGAACTGTCACAGATTTTATAGCTTTACATTTTTTTATACCGGCATCTATTCAAAGTGTTGACAAATCTCCATTCATAGCAGATTTTGACACGTATCTTTCAGTAATTGATAGATCACAAAAAAATTTAGTAATAATTGCTCATTAAGTATTTTTATAACAGTTGCTTTGAAATAATTCCAACATCTGTGTTACCTGTCATTGGCATCTATCTATTGATTGTCTTTTCCTCACGGGTGGTAGGGGAGAGTAGAACTATTTTGCAGGTAAAATCAGCAAGTCTTGACGGTTTTGTTTGTACTTCATCAGAGGTATGCATGAAGCAAGGATGGAGAGGGTGAGGAAAGAGGTAACATGTAGCCTCAACAAAATTCCAAGGCCTCTGGCTTGGATAACTGGGTCAATTTTGGTATCATTTATTGAAATTGGATGTAAACGAGGACAGAAAGTGATGGACTTGTTTTTTCATCTGCAGAGGATGAGAGGCCTATGGGACAAGCACAACCTTGTAGGGGTATCTTCAAACCGTAAAGCAATTAGGTATTAAGGTCTGAGCTCAGAGAAAGGGACAGACCTCGAAATACAACCTGTGAATTTTTTTGCAGAAGTGGTGTTTAAAGCAGTAAAAATGATCTAGAGTGATGACTAAAGAAGTTAGGAAGAACAGAAGTATTTCAGAGGCTAGACAGAAATGGGAAACTAACAGAGATTAGAAAGGAATAGTTAAAGAGGTAGGAGGAAATCCAGAATGGGTGAGAGAAGTCTAGGGAGTAGAGAGTTTCAAGAAGAGGAAAAATGCACATGAGCAAAAGCAGCAAAATAGCAGCCTAGCGAGATAATGACTGAAAGGTCACTGGTGACATTTGCCAGTTTCAGTGTCTTGGTGAAAGCAGAAAAAAAATTAATGGATTATGGAATGAAGGAAGCAAAAAAGAAAGGCAATGAAGTTAATAAGTGAGGTCCACAGTTTCTTGAATCTTGGCTTATTAGAAGGGAAGAAATGAATGAAGCATCTGGTGAAGAAGCGCATGATTAGAAAAGCATGTGATTTCTAGACTTTGTCAAAAATATGTTTCCAAATAACCATTTGTATTTGTTTCCTCTCATGACTAGAGTTTCATCTTGGAAAATCAGAACAGACTGCAAATATCTAGACAACTAATGTCCTAGTCATATAAAGCCACAAATAGATCTTTGAGAAACCCAAATCTCCAGAGCTGTTGCTTGAAAACAAAAATTCTCCATTAATTTTGATCTGCTGTTACCACTCAAATAGAACAAGAGGTAGCTAAGGCTTTGAAAATTAAAGGTAACCCCTTGAATGTCCCCCCGTATACATTGCAGGACATGGGTACAAACCGCTTCCCTGTCTGAGCTCATTAATCAAAAGTGGGCGGCTACTCTCACCCCCTGCCATGTCCCTGGTGGTCATCACACTTTTTAGAACACCAAACAGACCTACTACCAGGCAGAGACTTTCTTTCTCCCATCACCTGTTAATAATAGCAACTGCACATTGTGCATGTTCTTCTTGTTTCTTTCTTCTGCTATTCTCAGTGTTGTTTATAGTGTGGGTTCAATTAGTTTCCTCGACCCTTCTAGGAGGAAACTGATTTGCTAAGGATACTCTGATTATCAAAAATGGAAATGCACCAACACAACTCCAATTCTGCAAGAAACTGTTTTCCAATGCAGAGAATTCTTTCATGCCATACTTTTTCTAGTTTTAGAGAAGCTACAAGCATCATTGGACATTTTTTTTTCCAGAGCGATACATCCAACCTCTGAAAGCCAAAACAAATTTTTTTTCTATTGTCTCTCTGTCTCATTCTTTTGTTTTAACAATAAAAGTTTATTTACTTCTTGACTTAGCATGGTAGTGGGTGACAGAGTATTTCCAATACTGATTATTGCTCCAAAGCCAACAAGTGTCTATAAAGGAACCAAGAAGGGAAAGAACTGAATCTGGATTTAGCTAACACCATCAGAGACATCATCCTTGAATAGAAAGTACGGGCAGGATAATTTTGGTATTGTGTAGCTCTGCATTACTCAAAAGCCTAAAAGGGAGCCAGGGTAATAATTGGGTGATTAAAAAACTGAGTGAATGAGAAAAGGATTTAGGTTATTTAATCTGTATAACAGACATATAAAAAAGTGACTTTGTGAGAGATGATGAGCTCTTCCCAAAGTTCCTATTAGCTACAAGCTGAATGGTGATGACCCCAAAGAAAGTTGGTGTAATCACTTAACTTTCATGAATTTAACATGTGGGACAAATTCCTACATACTTAATTATCCTGCACATAAAAACCAATAAACTTGATGAACTAGACCACTAAAACATCCTATCTACTTTATAGTGTAGATTTTATGTAAACTTTGAGTTCATAGATATAACACTTGAAAAACTGATGGTGTTTCCCTCAAATCATAAAACATTTGGGTAAATAAGAATTGGGGGAATGAATAAAGACTCAGGGTATACAATCTTGGACAATTAGGGGAATTCTGTTGTTTACTTTAACCCTAAACTGAAGGAGATTATAATTTGATTTTTTAAAATGTACTAGTTAATGGGGCACCTGGGTGGCTCAGTCGTTAAGCGTCTGCCTTCGGCTCAGGTCATGATCCCGGAGTCCTGGGATTGAGCCCCACATCGGGCTCCCTGCTCCGCGGGAAGCCTGCTTCTCCCTCTCCCACTCCCCGTGCTTGTGTTTCCTTTCTCTCTGTGTCTCTCTCTGTCAAATAAATAAAACCTTAAAAAAAAATGTACTAGTTAATGAAGGGACTTCAAGTAAAACATTACTCATTCTCTACAGATACTCTCTCAGTGCCCAAGTACCCATTTATGGAAAACCAAAATTATTCAGAATGGAAATGATTATTTCTGGTTTTATTTCTCAAAAATAAAAGCATTTTGAAAGAAAGGGTATTGCCATGTGAACTGCTCCTGAATTGAAGCAAATGTTTTGGAAATGACCAGTTAAGAGATCTATTCCTCACCATCATTTCTAGGTATTTGCAGAGATGGTCACAGGAAAACTCCATCTCCTGAGAGTAGATTGCTGTAAATTATAAACAGCAAGAACAATAATAAAAGCAATGGGTAGCTGGAGAAGACAAGGCTCATGATTAAGGGAACTGGGCAACTTCCTTTCATAAACCACCAAAAAATTAAGAGCAATAAGACTTGAAGATTTGGGTTTAATGAGAGCTATTTACAAATAAAAGATATACTGAGAAATTAGTTTGGCTTATTTTAGGACATCAATAATGGGTCAATTGCTGGCCAGTGTCATACATGTAAGAACCTTAGAGTGCTGAGTTATACATAAAATATCTCATTTCATTTATTATTCAATATATATTTACTGAGTACAAATCACACTCTAGACACTGTTCTGGATGCCTAGAATACAGACACAGAAAAACAGGTAACTCTAAATATTATGGTGGTAATAAAGAGTCACATGACAAGCAGTAACTTGAGGGAGTATATGTATAGGATGCTTGGGGAATGTCTCTTGGCATATGTGACATTTTCGGCTGAGAGCCAAAAAAACCAGCCAAGAGGAAGAATATTCCAGGCCAAGGTCCTGACTCAGGAAAGAATGTGATGTGTTCCAGGAACTGAAAGCAGGCTTCTTCCTCAGTGTGGCATTTGAGATATTTAGATAAGATGTAGATGGAAAGTTGGGCAGGGGCCAGAATGTGTAGCGTTTGATGGGCCATGGTGACAAGTCTGGGTTTTATGCTAAGTGCAATGGAACTCCTTTGATGATTTGGTTCATGTTTTAAATAGGTGATTGTGGCTGCTCTGAGGAGAGGAAAGCCTCTCGGAGAACAGTTGGTGGCTACTGCTAATTGCCCAGGTGAAAAATGGTGGTGGCTTGGGGTAGGTTAGTGGCTATGGAGAGGAAAAGAAGAGGATAGATTTGGGATGACTTTAGAGGTAGAAGCATCAAGTTCCCCCTCCTTCCTTCTCCCCCTACTTTCCATTCTCTATGTAAGTTTGTACCAATTTTTCACCTTTTTAATTTTATTTTTTAAAACGGGGCAGTAGAGCATGGCAGATTAGAGTGATGTTCTGCTGTTTTTAGGTGGCAAGAATGTGGGCATGCTACTTGGTCTCTCTGTACTTCAGTTAAATGAGGATGAAAAAAATAGTGTCTATCTCTATCTCCTGTTATTGTGAAGGTTAAATGTGTTGGTATATAAAGGGCTGTTGGAACAGTACTTAGCAAATTTGGGTGCTCCATAATTGTTAGCACTGATTATAATTAGCATAATAAAATGTTCCATGTAAGGCTTGTCCATAACCACTCTTTGACAACTGTAACGTTGAAGTATCTAGTGATAACATGGATGAATTTTTAAATTAAATCAAACTTACTAAGCATTTCAAAATAATGAGGAAGTGCTAAATTGTAGAACACACAAATGTGAGTAGGGGTACTTCTTCCACTGAACAGTAGGGAATGCAGAGAAGAATGGGTACATACACAGATAGGTAAGTAGATTTGATGGTGGGAAAGTACTCACCTTGAAATAACCTTTCAGCAAATATTTATTACGTTCTTACTGTGTGCCAGGCATTAAATTACCACTCCTGGCCTAAACAACAGCACCCAACCGTACAAAATCTCTACTCTCTTGGAGTCTCTGCTAGAGAGTTTGAAGTTAAGCTCTTAATGAGGTAGATGGGTGAGGGAGGAGATGGGAAAGCCTTGATGAGAGAGTAAAAAATGGAAAAAACTACCCAGAACACTCTAGGGAAATATAATAAATTTCTGATGTTATGTTGAGTATATGAGTGTTAAATGAATTTAAAGTGTAACTAATTTAGTCCAGTTGTATGATTTCTCTAGCAGCATTCAGCTGCCTGGTGCAGACACAGAGAAGGTGATGGCTGAGTTCAAACAGGGTTTGGTTGGATTTTGAGCAGATGACGTGCACATGAATGATATGATGAGTCATGGAATCCAAGCTCAATAGGCAGCAGTGAAAATAAGAGAGGGTATTGGACAGGGAAAAATGATGAGATTCAAAAGTTCAGTTTAGATGAGGTAAGTGAAGAGTTTCAGGAGGAGTTATAGAGTGAGGCAGTTGGAGGAATGGAGATCGTAGTCACAAAGGGCTACTTGAAGATTTTGAAGGTGGTGCATTTACTGGTGATAAGGTACTAGGGGGCAATATAGAAGTGTGAAACTGAGATAAAGGGGAGCAGAGATCATTTTGTGAGAAAGTCAGGAAACTTGTCCCCAAGGTGTTAAATGGGTCACCCAGAGGCTACTGAAACCACTGGCAAGGATGATAGGGGCAGAAGTAGAAGAGGAGGAAGGGAACCAGAACCTCAGACTTAAGTATCTATCACAGCCACATAAATGAGGAAGCAGGCCACATGAAGACCTGTTTGTTCCTCAGCTCCAGCTGAATGTTGCCAGGCAGGAATATGGACTCAATACTGCCAGAGATTATGATTTTTTCCAGACAAGCCAGACATTTAGATTTAATTCATGTAAATTTTCCCAATTTTAATTGTTGGCAATTCATTTAATTAAAAATTCTGGGCAGCCCAGTGGTGCCTGGGTAGCTCAGTTGGTTAAAACATCCAACTCTTGGTTTCAGCTCAGGTCAGGATCTCAGGGTCTTGAGATCCTGAGACCCACCCAGTGTGGAGCCTGCTTGGGATTCTCTCTCTCCCTCTCCTTCTGCCCCCTTCTCCCCACCCCTACGTACACACACACACACACACACACACACACACACACACTGTCTCTCTCTCTCTCTCTAAAAAATAAATAAAAATAAAAATAAAAAATAAAATAAAAAAATGAAAATTCTGGGCAGCCCAGACAAAACATATTTTCAGATCTGATTTGGCCCACAGACTTCCAGTTTGCCACAAGTGAGCTGAAGCCACAAGTGAGCTGAAGCCTTCATAGGATGAGGAGGAGTAAAAACCGGGACTCTGGTATATGCATTACTGAGAAGGAATAGCAGGTGTTACAAGGCCATTTTGTGACCAGTTTGGATCAAGAAAAAAACACAGCTCTGTAATCACATCTGAAAATAGACAAACCAATTGTCTAAGCTAAATGATCAAACATTCCCCTAGCCTAATATGAGTGAATACTAGTTTATTAATACATATTTAGCCTTGCTTCATTCCTTCCAACTTATAGATAAGATTTATTAAGATACCCAGTCATAGAATTATTTTTGCAGTCAGACAACATCCAATCCCGAGCAAAACCCTGATTGTTTGGACATTCTCAACACATGCTCCCACTACTTGCTTGAACAAACCTAGTATAACATCAAATTCTATAGGACCTTTGTAAGACCACCCTAGTGAGAGGCCCCACAATTCCCCATAGTATGTAATCTCCCTCTTCGAACAAATCAATGAACTCAACTTTGTTTAACTACAGGTGTGTTCCTGGTGGTCTTTGGCCAGAGGGCATTGACATGCCCACGGCTTTCATCTTAAAAAATTTTTCCTCCCATTATAACATTCAACTCCCCACTACTTTAATTACCATAACAGCTATATACAAAAATGGATTCATTGTCAAAAGAGCTAGGAAGAATAAATTTCATCTTAAATATGACTTCAGAGATATCACCTTAACTTCTATGTTTGTGCATGTGATGGTTTGAAATCTTACGATACATTATAGGACCAGTCCCTGAAAAATGAAGAATTTTCAGATAGATTCTCATTTTATTTGATTTTTGGCACTAACAATCTCATTGGAACTTTCCTATATTCAGCATTAATTAATTTGAAGAATTTTTTAACAATAAAAAAATTCTATGTGTCAATTAGGATAAAAGTAAAGGCAGAAAGTTCTAAGATAAAATCAGCTATAATTTGTCATCAATTGGCTCTATTGGATAAGGAAACTCATTCCTTCCCTCATTCAATGGTATTTATTGTGAATTTATTATGTGCAAGGTATTTTATAGTTACTAGAAATATAATGATGAACAAGGCAGATAGTTTATAATCTTCCACGGATGGGCGTGGGGAATGAGAAGACAGATAAACATATACACAAATAAAATATTTTCAGGTGATAATAAGTACCATGAAAAATAAAATGCAAACTAAGGAGCTAAAGAGAGATGGAGGGGAGCACGTGGAGAGCTATTTTTGATAGTATAATCAGGGAATTAATCTCAGGCAGTGACATTTGAATAGAGACACAAATGGTATGAATGAGCATAAGGGTATTGATATACAAATGATCCAGTATTTTTGTGGCAAGAGAGTGATGCCCAAAAGGTAGATGATGAGGAACGGTAGCTGATGAGGTAAGAGAGTGGGCAGGGGACAGGATATGGCTTTGGTGTGTGCCATGTTAAGGATTCGGACTTTATCACGAGTGAGATGGGAAGATATCAGAGGGATTTAATCAGGGAAATAATGTGATCTGATTTACACTTTAAAAGATCAGTTTGGCCATATGTGGAGATTGGAGAGGCAAGAAGGGAAGCAGAGTGATCAATTAGGAGATGATTGAAATATTTGAAGTTAGCAGGGATGGTAGGTTGTACTAAGTGGGGGAGGAATGGAAGTGGTGAGAAATGGTCAGACTCAGGAAATATTTGAAGGGAGAACTAATGTGACTTGCTGATGCATTAGGAGTGAGGTGTTGAATAAAAAGAGGAATCAAGGCTGATTTGTAGGCTTTGACCTCAGTGATAGTGAATGTTGTGGTGTTATCCACTGAAGTGGGGGACAACTCAGGGAGGAGGGAGTTCTGTGGGAAGATGGACTTCTCCTGGCTTAAGGTGTGTTTAGAGGGTTTAGAGGGTATATGGTATGTTTATAGGATGCTACAGGGCTATGCCCAACATTGGAACACAAAGGGGAAGAAATATTTGTTTAGTATATAGAGTATGAGGCCACCCTCTATTAGTACTTCAAGTAACTCTAAGGACAATTAGTCACCCCATCACAAAGATGTAACCTTATTCATCAGAAAGCAGTAGAGTCTACCTAGTTAGTTCCATACAGGAAGTCTCTTCCAGCTTTTGAAGGACAGGGCCCATTATAACAGATCCTATTTATTAACATCTAAGTCTTCTCTCCATTCGCCATGACTTCCCTATTGTGCCTGGTGAATAAGAACTCCAGGCATATTTGAAAGATCTCGAGGCGTGAATATCCCATAGCTTTGATAAACATCTGTTCTTTCCTGGTCTTTGGATTCCTGTTCCCTGCAGACATCGTCCTCTGGTGTCCTGCCTCCACCTGGAGGTTTTTTATGTTCTGCTTAGGGAATGAGAGTTATGCACCACGACAGTAATGTTGCAGAGCAGGGTTCTAAAAAATGAGGAACTTTTAAAAGATCTGTGGATTTAGAAGCGAGAGCTTTACATCCGAGAAATCGAAGCAGAACAAATGAGACTCAGGCACAGTGACCGTAGGCCTGAAGAAAGGCTAGTCATGGAATTTCAGGCCCTGAAGTTCAGGAAATAGGGCTAAGTAGTGGGTCAATTGACTGTGAGGGAACAGTTGATCTAAATTCAAGTACTAGGTCTGGAGCTCAGAAAAGGAAGAGCCCTACTTCCCGAAAGACTTAGCTTGCTGAGAGAGAGTTTAATTTGGGCTCGAAAGTAGAGAGAACCAATAGGAAAGTGTAATTACACTGGGAGTGGGGCCCAAAGGTAGGACCTTCTGAATGAAAGGGAGTGAAACAGAAACTCTGTGAACGAGTTTGTGTTCAAGCTAATTGAGTTATGGAAGGCCTACAGCAAACCTAACCTCCATGTCATCCATATTTCAGAGAATACTGTTCTTCCCATTAAGCTCTAGGAAGATTAGTTCGCATGCCCATCACAGTCCATGTGGAAAGTTTTCTTGCTTGCTATACATTTCTGCAGTTTCTCAGGATACTTACATTCTCATGATCCTCTGATTCTAAGTCCTTGTTGCTGCTAAAAGAGTAAATCAATAAAGCAGTCAGAAAAGAGCATGCACTCTGGAGTCAGACTACCTTGGTTCAAATCTTCTTTTACCACTAATTGGCTGAGTATCCTTGGGCAAATTACTTAACCTTCCTGTGCCTTAGTTTGCTTGTTTGAAAAATGGAGTCCATTGTACATACAGGATTGTAATGAAGCTTAAAAAATCAATATATGCAGAGCTCTTAAAACTGTGCCTGACGTGTGTTATTACTCGGTTTGTGATTCCATCTTGCTTGTGCTATCCCTGATTTAATGCCTTTTTCTTGTTTCTCACCAAAATCTGCTTGCATGAAATCTTTGAGTATATAGCAAAATGTATTGGAACAGTACTCTCCAGTAAAAATATAATGTGAAACAACTACATAATTAAAAATTCCATAGGAGCCACATTTTAAAAAATAAAATTAACTTTAATAGTATGTATTATTGAATTCAGTATATCCAAAATACCAATATAATCACTGTGATCAATAAAATATAGTTAATGAGATTTAAAAATTTTCTTCTTATTTATATAGTCTTTAAAATCTAGTGTGTATTTTATACTTGGAATACAGCTCAGTTCTTTCCAGTCACATTTCAAGTACTGAACTGCCATAATATTGGACAGTGTAAGTCTAGAGAGCTAGACAACTTAAATTTAATTATTAGATATTTTTGTTTTCAAAACTCTTTTCCCTGAGGAATTTTTAAAGGCCCTGGCATTCTGTGGGACATCCTGGCCTCTTCATATCTGGCTGGTTTCTCTCCTCTTCCTTCCCTGTAGTCTTAGGAGCAAAAGAAAAAGAAATCAATCAATCAATAAAATCTTTATTTAAAAAAAAAGTGAGGGGGGCGCACCTGGGTGGCTTGGTCAGTTAAGCATCTGCCATCTGCTCAGGTCATGATCCCAAGGTCCTGAGATTGAGTCCTGCATCGGGCTCCCTGCTCAGTGGGGAGTCTGCTTCTCCCTCTGCCTCTGTCTCTTCCCCTCCGCTTGTGTGCTTTTGCTCTCTTGCTCTCTCTCACAAATAAATAAATAAAATCTTTAAAAAAAAACAGAGAAAGAAATCAGAAGGAAACAAATTTACCCAAATTGATTATATAGAGCAAATCAGCCTTCCCAGCCCAGAGCTCAAATCCTAGCCTCTCCTTGAAATACAGGCAGTTCTTGATTGGCACAACATTGTATGAACTCAAACACGCACATATCGGAACTGCATATTCGTTTTGTACATTGTTTTGGTAACTGAGCTAGGCATGCTTGTAGTACTTTTAAGGTTTTGATTTCGTAGACAAACACCAATCTTCTTCCAGTCTCTCTGTGGTGAGTGGGTGAGGACAATGATTTTGTTCTTTTGGTTATAATCTATTATTATTTATAATCTGAGGTTTTTGTGCACAGATTTAAAATTTCTTGTTCCCATATATTGATTTAGTGTGCTCTATACTGTTGGGGAAGCACTAGAAAAAGGATTCCATTGCAGGAGAAAAACAGTAGAGTTTCCCAGTTTCAAAGAAATGCCATTTTTTTTCTCCTAGGGAAGGGTGGCAGAAAGATGTTCAAATAATAGGAGAGAGTCCCATTTGGGCTTCCTTAGGCTTGTCCGTTTGCTCATTTCTTATTATCAGAGGAAATATAAGATGGTAGAACTAATTGAAAAGTCTATTTTTATATGTGAGATAAAGTTTTAAATGTCATAGATTGTAATCAATCAAACTTAAGACATGCTTTAAAGGATAATGCTATCAATCAATCAATCAAATTAATAATAGACTTTGACTTAGAGCTTTTGTGTTTAATGGGGTACCAGAAGATGAAATCTTAAAGTGATAGCATTCTAATGATCATATTGAAAAGATCTTTGATATAGCAAAAGCTAACTTCATTATAAATGCATTTCATTTCTGCTGGATTTATTATTATGCCTACTCAGGAAATTCTTGTGGCCAGATTCACTTGTCTTTGCTCAGGTAGAGAATAAATGATAGCCTAGAATTTTTATCAGAAAAATCCAGTGAATCCCATGCTTTGACACATTCTTCATCCAGTGAAAAATTTATGGCCTCATTGATGACCCTGAGGAATGCAAAATCACAGTGTGTCTTTCGAATTATAAAAGGAAAAATAAATGATATATCTCATGCTTTCTTAAGAATTTGAGATTTGGGGTCGCCTGGGTGGCTCAGTCATTAAGCGTCTGCCTTCGGCTCAGGTCATGATCCCAGGGTCCCGGGATCGAGTCCCACATCGGGCTCCCTGCTCGGCGGGAAGCCTGCTTCTCCCTCTCCCACTCCCCCTGCTTGTGTTCCTGCTCTCGCTGTCTCTCTGTCAATAAATAAATAAAATCTTAAAAAAAAAAAAAAAAAGAAAAAAAGAATTTGAGATTTTATAGTTCTTTAAAAATTATTAATCCATGTGTGTAGTACATATTATATCTTTCTGGACTGAATGATTGAGCAACTAGACCACTCTATTCTGTTATACCATAATATATAATCAAATTTATTATAAAAATAAGAGAGATTTTTAAATACAATCATTATTATAACAGGGTCCAGAAATATGTTTTGATAAAATTCGTAACTGAGATTGTTTTTGGAGAAAATTTTTTTGGGGAAGCATTATTCTGTGATATTCATTATCTCTGTCAACTTAGTCTTTTTTCCTCCTCGAACCTCATCTGGGCCTCAAAAGTGAAAGAAACCGGTTGAGATAAAGAGGTAAACTGGGCCTACAGTGCTCTGAGGTTTTATCTCCTGGATATGCAGAAGGAATCTACTCAGTAGCATGTTTTTTACCCTTGAAAAACTCTTTCATTTCCCTTGCTTCTCTGACTTGCACTATGTAAACAATTCCTAATCAATCGCTAGCTCTGACCTCTCTTGGGGGCGCAGGTCCTTCATTCCCCACTGCCCCATGGACATTTGCACTTGCACCACATTAAAGTTCAGCATGTTTACAGCATGTACACAGTTGAATTCCCGTTCTTCCAACCTAGCATTTCAATGGTACCATTCTCCAGCTTACCTTGACTTGAAACTGCAAATTTACTTCGGATTTATTTTGTCCTTTAACCTCCATCCATCAGTCAGTTGATCGTATTGTTTCTTTGAAAAGTCTTTAGCAGCTTCCTGTTCATGCTGCCTTCATTCTGGTTGCAGCTTTTACCTCATATATGTGAACTTTCCTATCTGGCCTCCTTGTGGCATGTGTTTTTGTCTTCCAGCCTGATCTAGTACCTCCACCATAATTAATATATATTTTTTATTTTCTTAAAGATTTTTATTTAGTTAGTTAAGAGAGAGAGAGAGCATGAGTGGAGAGGAGAGGTATAGGGAGAGGGAGAAGCAGACTTCACGCTGAGCAGGGAGCCCGATGTGGGGCTTGATCCCAGGACCCCGAGATCATGACCTGAGTCAAAGGCAGATGCTTAACCGACTGAGCCACCCAGGCGCCCCCATAATTAATATTTTAAAATAATTAGAGGGAATACAGACAGTTTGAGACCAACCATGAGAAAACAGGACCAGAAAGAATCTAGCTGATCAATGCTATAGGACAGCCAGATGAGAGGTCAAATTCAAAGTGGCACAGACTGGATGGACAGAGCAGTGGTTATTATAGGCTAAGCAGGGAAGAAGTAGAAGCTCAAAAGATTTTGTTGAGTCAGAAAGGATCAGATGGTCAGGCACAGTTAAAGTTCTAGACAAGGAGGATCTGGAGACTCAGTGTCAGAAATAGTACAAGTGATCAGGATGATTAGCTATTGCATCCCAAATAGGTGGTTAGCTCCCTCCAGGCTGGAACTATTTGCTAAAGATCTTGGCACTGTCCTCTCTTAATCCATGGGGCTGTCACCCCATAGCAGGTTTTGATCTCAGCTCTGTTTACTTCTTTCCACTGCTGCTGGATTACCCTGGACCTTTTGGTTGACAACCATAACCAGAAGCAGTAATAGGATTGGGCATGAACTTTACCCTTAAACAGATTAACTCTCCTACTTTTACCTAGAAGGTACCCCCCTATAAGTGGTAATTCCTAATTAACACCTTTCAGTAGCTGCCTATTATCAACCAGATGAAGTTCAAACTCTTTATCTTGGTATTCAAGGCCCTTCAGAAACTGAATCCAACCTAATTCTTTATCCTGCTATCATCTACTATTTCTGTCTAAATGCTTTTCTACTCTACACTGTTGTTCAAGCTTTATCATGGTGATCTGGAGTCAGACTGCATGGGATGAAATTTTCCCTTTACCATTAACTAGCTTTGTGATGTGAGGAAAATTACTTAACCTGTCTAGGTTGTAATTTCCTCCTGTGTAAGAAAGTAATGATAATGGTACCTACTTCATAAGGATTTTGTATGGATTCAATGAGATAACAAATGAGAAGCATTTATTACACTTCCTGAGACTTAGTGATAATGTAAGTAATAAAATGTTAAGTTGATAGTATTGCCCCAAACTCACTCATCTTTCAAAGTCCAAATCAAATATGATGAAATAACATACTGTGCTGATTAAGGGTGTGGGTTCTGGATTTGTTTCCTAGCTTTGCCACTTAAACTAGCGATGTAATTTTGTGCAAATTTCCTCACCTCTGCAAATGGTAATAACAACCTTCATTCTTCATGAGCTTGTTACTAGGCTCTCATAGAGGCTAACGTCTGACTATGAAACATGATGTAACTATGTTGTTCAAACTGCATGTTATTGAGTGTTGAGCTGCTGAATCATAAATTGGACAGGATCAGCAAAATTCTATTATAAAAAGGGAATGGCTAGGGGCACCTCAGTTGAGCATCTGACTCTTGGTTTCAGTTCAGGTCATGAATCTCATGGGTCCTGAGATCAAGCCCATGTCTGGCTCAACCCTCAGCGGAAGGTCTGCTTGGGGTTCTCTCCCTCTGCTCCTCTTACTACTTGTTCTCTCTCTCTCTCTCTCAAATAAAATAAAATAAATCTTTAAAATGGGAATGGCTAATGGATATTGGGTCTGAGGTGGTCCAGAGGCATAAGGAAACTGCATAAGCAGGTGGTTCAGATTCATGTTATTGGCTTCTATTGCTTTGCTGCCTCTCTCTCAAGTCATACCTTTAGCCTCACAGAGAATTCCTGTGACTGATTTCTGGAGGAGGGAAAAAAATGTGGGCCTGGCTTACTGGTGTATCTTTATGGTATACTGGCACCAGGCAGGAGTAGATGCTCTTGCACTAAAGCCTTACTTAATGGAGGCTCCAAAAGGCAGTGGTGAAGTGGATATATATAATTTCTTTTCTTTTTAAAGATTTTATTTATTTGAGAGAGAGCATGAGAGAGAGAGAGAGAAAATGCACAAACGGGGGGAGGGGCAGAGGGAGAGGGAGAAGCAAGCTCGATCCCAGGATATGGGGCTGATCCCAGGACCCTGGGATTGTGACCTGAGTTAAAGGCAGATGTTTAACTGACTGAGCCACCCAGGCACCCTTATATAATTTCAATAGGCAGAACTTTAGGTGAGACTGGTTCCTTACTTTGTATGGAAAAAGAGAGCCTTAGTTATAGACCAAAACTGATTTGTGGGCAGGGACTAGTGGGCTGGCCAGGTGATCAGGCATTTGGAGACATAAATGGAAAATTGAAGATAAGACAAGATATGTTTATGGACCCCTTAGAAGGGCTTCTTCCTCTTTCAGGAATATTCTTCCCCATGATCTTCACATGACTTTTTTTTTTTTTTTTAAGATTTTGTTTATTTATTTGACACAGAGAGAGAGACAGTGAGAGAGGGAACACAAACAGGGGGGAGTAGGAGAGGGAGAAGCAGACTCCCCACTGAGCAGGGAGCCTGATGTGGGGCTCGATCCCAGAACCCCAGGATCATGGCCTGAGCCAGAGGCAGACGTTTAATGACTGAGCCACCCAGGCATCCCGTCACATGACTCCTCATCTTTCAGAAGGACTGTATTTAGAACTCAGGGTGTTCTCTTTACACTTCCTTGTCTAATAGTTCTGCTTAATGGAAAACAGCAACAACCCCAAAATGATAAGACCACCAAATGCTTAGATCCCACAGGTCACACTTCCACATAAAAATCCTTCTGCAGCCAAGGTGCTTGCAGAGGGTAAAAGAAACATGAACTGTGTAGGGAAAGAAGGCAATTCAAGCCTCTTGACCAGCTACAGGAGTGGGGACAGAAGCAGCTATGTCTTACATTAATTGATAACTTTGTGATACCTCCTTTTTGTCTTACTAAACCTGGTATGGAAAATACTGGTGATATCCAATGTTTGAAATGTGGTAGTGTAGTGAAATTATCAGCTTATGATAGAAGTTTAGTCCCCTAGGTTGAAGGTATGAACTTTTCAACTGGATGAAGGGCAAGAGTAGATGCTGATGAGCAAAAGCAGTAGACTTTGATGGGTAGCATCTATTTGTTCTTCTGAATCTACACTGCCTACCCTCTGCTCTACATCTTAAGAAGCTGACCTTTCTAGATTAAATCCTCAGCCAGGGCTATAACAAAGTCCAAAACCAGTGTTTTATCCACAACATCATACATTGTTGCCTCCCACTGCTGCTAGACATCACCACCAGGGACCTCAGCTGCTCTATCACAACTAACTTGGGTCTCCTACCCTTGAGCTGAGAGAACAAAGGCATCCTCAGGGGGAGGCAACTATGTTTAACCAACACTGTTTTACTATGAAACATGAATAAGAGTAGCTAGGGAAGATTCTGAGTAAGCTAAGATCTGAAATATGCTCCCTAGACATCCCATAGCAAACAGGCTCTCGGGGGGTTTTAGATTGGGCTTGCTAGGGTTGGAGGCATGAAACATCCAATAACAATTTATTAGGAAGTGTGTTAGCCCATGTGGTAAGGCAGGGTGGTCCAGCTCCTTCCAGAGAAGTATTAAAGATGACGCTGAGATTTCTGGCCCAAATTGGAGTACTAATTGATCACATTTTTTCATAATTGCATGAATATGTTTCTCATACTAGCTGACTGAGGGCAGGGACTGAATCTTATTTATCATGTTTTATCCAGTTCTTAACCCACAGTAAAGATGAACATAGAGTAGGAATGGAATAAATGCTTGCTAAATGGTCCTGAGTTGACCTTCAATAATAATAATAATAATAATTAATAATAATAATAATAATAATAATAATAATACAAGTATTCTTATTTAGTTATTATGGCAAGTAGTAGAGACCATTTAAATACTACTTTGTCTTATTTATGTTTTCTTTTTTTTTTAACTTTCATTTGGGTCATTTTTTAGATGTAAAAATGAAGCAGAAGAGAAGGGAGCCAGATATTAGATGTTGGTTTACATTCAAACCCATCCCACAAACACAGTTTAAACATGAAATCCTTAATGGAACAAGAAACTCTTGGGTGCACACAGGTGGTATAGCTAGATGAAATGACTAAGTTGGAACTAATAGCCTTTCAATTTTGGTTTCATAGCTTCAATTTAAATGCTCCTGCTGTGCTTTGTGAGGTCTATATATAGTCAGCATATCTGTTCCATAGCTTCTAAGTTAAGTGTAGGTTTGTCTCCATGAGACCATGCTACCAGCTGTCTCCCCTGGGCACCATGTGGAGAAGTATATTCGGTAAATGTGGGAGTAGAGAGTCATGCCGGTATGAAGGTCATCTATAACTTGAACTCCTATGGACCAGGGAGGGATATTTTTTCCCCTTCTCCCTCTTTTTTTCCCCTGTAGAAAATTAAAGCAAAAGGATATTTACAATCCAGATAACAATGTTAATGGCTGCATTGCTCAGCAGTCAGCTATGAATAAAAATGACTTTAGCTATATAGTTGGAATCCACTCTAGTGAATTTATGTAGAAAAGAGTTTATTCTAGTGTATCAAATGGCTCAAAGAATTGTTGGGTGGGATGAAGCAACAAAGTCTATGTTGTGCTTTCAGGAATGAATCCTAAAGCCACATGAAAAAGTGGACTTTTAAAGATGGTTGCTGCCTTTTCTGTGATCAGGAAGCTGTTGGTTTCAGCTCAAACCAACATTGCCACAGTTGGGATAGTCTACAGTGTGGAAGCTCTTGCTACTGCTTCCAGAGCTAGAACCACACCACCTCTTACAATGCGTACCTGTACCTATAAAATGGATGCCCAGGATGCATCACTCACGTGGGTAATGACTAGAAATTGGGATCTTTGCCAATATAGCCAATGGAAAAACTAACTTCTCCACCATTTTGGTTGACAGCAAAAACGAAAGCAACAGCAGAAACAGAGAAGAAGAGTGGCATATTCCTCACATTGGGCTCTTAATTTTAGGCAAGTTAATCTCACTTCCAGAACTCAATCACTGTTAGGTCTTGGCAGTAATTTCTCTGATAGGACACCAAAAGCACAGATAACAAAAGCAAAAATAGACAAGTGGAATTACATCAAACCAGAAAGCTGTGGCATAGCTAAGAAAACAATCAATAGAGTAAAAAGGCAATCTACAGAATGGGAGATTGATTTCAAACCATGTATATGATAAGGGGTTAATATTCAAAATATATAAGAAACTCCTACAACTCAATAGCAAAAAAGCAAAGCAAAACAAAACAAAACAAAAAACCCAAACAAAACCCTTCAAATAACCCAATTAAAAAATGGACAAAGGACTTGAATGGGTATTTCTCCAAAGAAGACATACAAATGACCAACAGGTGTGTCAAAAAGTAATCAATATCACGAATCATCAGAGAAATGCAAATTAAAACCACAGCCAGATATTACCTCACACATCTGTTAAGATGGCCATTATAAAAAAAATAAACAACCCAGAAAATAGTAAGGGTCGGATGTGTAGATACTGGAACCCTTGTAACACTGTGGATGAGAATGTGAAATGGTGTAGCTGCTATAGAAAATAGTATAGAAGTTCCTCAAAAAATTAAAAATAATTAAAAGTTAAAAATATGACCTTGCAATCCCACTTCTGGTTATTTATCCCAGAGAATTGAAATCCGGTGCTCAAAGAGATATTTGCATTCCTGTGTTCACTGCAGCATTATTCACAATAGTCACAAGGTGGAAACCACCTAAATGTCCTTCAAGGATGAGTGGATAAAGAAAATATGATTCTATATACAATGGAATATTACTCAGCCATAAAAAGAAGGAAATCTTGTCATCTGCTACAACACTGAGGACATCATGCTAAGTGAAATAAGCCTGTTACACAAGGACAAATAATACATGATCTCCCCTTGCATGAGGGATCTAAAGTAATTGAATTAACTACTTAGTTCAGTTGAAGCAGAAAGTAGACTGGTGGTTACTAGAGACTAGAGGGAGAGGGAAATAAGGAGTTGCTGTTCAATGGTTATAAAGTTTCAGTCATGCAGAGTGAAAAATTTCTAGAGATCTGCTTTACAACATTGTTCATACACTGTGATTATACTATCTTAACAATACTGTACTGTTCATTTAAAAATTTATCAAGAGAATTGATCAGATCTTATGCATTTTTTACCACAATAAAAAATACATTTATTAAGCATATTCTATGTGCTAAGTACAGTGTGCTAGGTGATAGATCACCAAAGGGAAAACAAACAAAAACAAAAATATGCTACCAGCCCTTGCAGGATTCTTACTGTCTAGTAGAAAAAGATTTAAAAAAAGAGCAGTTACAGAGGATGAAAAATTCTAGAGATCTAATGTATAGCATGATGACTCTAATTAATAATATTATATCGAATACTGGAAATTTGCCAAGAGAGTACATTTCAGGTGCTCTCACCACACATACAGACACACACACACACACACACACACACACACAGACATACACACACATACACACACATACACACACATATACACACACACGGTAAATATGTGAGGAGATGATATTCTAATTAGCTTGATGGTAGTAATCATTTCACTCTGTATATATATCTCAAATAACGTTGTACACCTTTAATATATACAATTTTTATTTAAAAATAAAAATTTAAAAGTGAACCAAAAAATCTTACAGTTGCTATTAAAACAAACTAAGCCACCGAAACAACTAAATCACCTTTAGAATCCTACACTCAAGGGATTGTGGGAAATGCAGACTTTAGCTTTCCAGCCTCTGTAGCAAATAAAGGAAGGTGTGTGAACAGGAGGCTGCAATGATAGGTAAAACCAACTCACTATATCCACCATAGTATTTCAATTTCTGGTCTTCCTATTTGGTGCAGATGTTATTACACACAGGATGAAAAATAAATTTCCAAAGAGGTTTTCAGATGGCAGTTTAGAGTGTAATAGGGAGGGAAAAGCGTGCGCCTTGGAATAAGACAACCCAATACTCATTATCGTTGTGACCCAGGGCAAGCCATTGAATCTCCCTGACTTTTCCCATCTGTAAAACAGAGATCATAAACCTTATCTTGCAGTATTATATAGAGGATTAAATGTAAAGCTTCTGGCATATTATGAGTGTTCAATAAACAATTACTGCTGTTGTTTTAATGAACAAAGAAGAATGTTTAAGGTTAAAATTAAGTTTAAAACCTTGGTATTACTTCTAAGTTCTAATGGAATCTCTGGAAATGGAAAATTCTTTGTATAAGACACACTTTCTTTGGAATCAGCTTCTCTGCTTGGCGTAACAATGCAAACTTTATCTGTATCATAGCCACATTCTTTTGCAACGTGATTTTGTAGCTCTTCCCATCAAGAAGCAGACTCTCTCTGTTCCCACCTTAAATCTGGGCTGGCTTCTGCCCTTTTTAAAAGCAACTTTTGGGCCCAGCGAGAGGATAGAAGGGAAGACAGTAGTGAAGAGTCGGTCTGGGATTCAAGGCAAGTGTCCTCCCCTGAAAAAAGAATAGGCTCAAGGACCTCAACGCATGGGGAGTGGTAGATGCTTGCAGAGAGGCAGCATGGTGTTGCACTCACAGGAAACTTTTATAGGTTCTCTTGGCCATGACAGGCAAAGCTGAAATACACATCTAAAGCTCTCTCCTATTCTGAATTTTCAAAGTGTCATCATTGCATTAGAAGTCACAGATAAGATGGGAAAAAGAAAATGCGCTTGAGTATTTAACAGATGTCCCTTCACTTAATGGAACCTGAGATAACTTTACCTCTCTTGGATCAGTTTCACCTTCTATAAAATGGGTATACTATCCCCTTAAAATGCAAACCATAACAGCCTAAGGACAATATCTACCTTGTATGTTTATAGCGAGCAGTCGATGTGATGGTGCACAGAAAGGGCCTAGAGCACTTGCTGTTCTAGGCACTTAATAAAATAGTAGGAGCCCTGTTTCCAAGCACATCGTTTTTATTCCTTAGAAACTCGGAGCTTTTTGCATGTATCATCTCATCTATTGGCACAAAATCTTCTGGTGCTTGCCAATAGACAGATCTCTGCCTTGTTTACTGACAGACTCTAGTTCAAACTAGATGTTTGATAAACATTTATTGAATTGATGAATGAATTAAGGATCGAATGAACCAATGGTTCAAAGTTATTGTCCAAAGTACTAAAAAGATGGTGAAGCAAAAACAGGATGGAATTTCAATTCCTTTTCTCACACAGGCAACAGTTACTTGATCTCTTGTAAGCGGGTGGATGTTTAAAGGTTTGCATTCTTCTGCATAAAATGGAAAAAATGATTTCAACAAATGAAAATAAATGATACATGTTCTACAGAGGATTCGCAAAGATAAAAATGAGATATCAGATGCAACTGTGAATTGGAAACTTTAGTGTCCAACATAAGAGCTGTCAGTTATCACCATCAGTTTTTATCATAAAGAGAATATAAATATCATTTCATTATCTTCATAAACTATATTGGGATAAATATTATTTTGGGGAAAAGTTGTTCACTAAACAAATATTTGCTAAGTGCCAACCAGGCATTGTGCTTGTTGCAGAGAAAGAGCTTAAGAAGCCAAGGTTTCTACCCTTGAAGTGTTTATGTTCTGGAAAGGGAGGCAGACGTGGAATCTTGCAGATGAAATTTCAGTGTTTCAAATGTTTCTGCAAGCCTCTTTCAGCACTGTGAATGTCTGGGCAAACTTGCCCTGCCCTCACTATGCCTTTTTTCTCAATATTTTGATTACTTGTTTCTTTGGCATTATCAATTTAATTTTCAGTTCTTGGTGGATGGTTTTAAGGAAAGGTTATTAGAGGTTGACATCACGGCCCTCGGTGGCTGTGAGGCTGGACTTCTATCTCCCATCTGGGGACCCTCCAAGGCTTGTCAGGAGAGGAGATCCAGAGAGGACATCCACGAACAGCAGAAGAATATTGCAAAGGTGGTGCTCAGAACCTGAGAACGTTTGTAGGCATGATGTTTCTGCATTATTAACATTTCACTTTGGGTTGTTGCTCTTACCAACTTGTAACTTTCAGCTATAATCGCAAATTTACTCATAAACTTTTACTTGCAACTCCTGGATTTGACATGTCTGTTTATGACAAAAATAACAGCAATAACAACCACTTCTATGTGCTTACTACAAGCCTGGTAGTTTACATATATTATTTTAATCCTCCCAAAAATCCTATAAAGAAGTAATTTTTTAGATGGGAAAACCAAGGCAGAGAAAAATTAGGTCATTTGTCCCAGGTCATACAGTTAGAAAGTAGCAGAAACAAGAACTTGTGTGCTTAAAATGTTTTCTCATGGATACTTGCTAAGTAATTGTTGAAAAACTATGTACCTTCTTGTACGTTGTTAGGTTTACATCTGTTTTTAATTTAGTAATTAATTTTTAAACAGATTATTATTTATTTTTTTTAAGATCTTATTTATTTGACAGAGAGAGAGGGAACACAAGCAGGGGGAGCAGGATAGGGAAAAGCAGGCTTCCCGCTGAGCAGGGAGCCTGATGCGGGACCCGATCCCAGGACCCCGAGATCATGACCTGAGCCAAAGGCAGACGCTTAATGGACTGAGCCACCCAGGCGCCCCTAAACAAAGATTATTTTTAAGAATGGTTTTATATATACAGGAAACTTACAAAGATCATGCAGAGAATTCCCCTACTCCTGCAGCTAGTTTCTCTTATTATTAAAAGCTTTCCATTATTAGGGTATATTTTTTACAATTAATGAACAAATATTGTTGCAGTATTATAAACTAAAGTAGTTTATTCAGATTTCCTTAATTTTTACCTAATGTCCTTTTTCTGTTTGGGTGATTCCGTTCCGGATACCACATCACGTTTAGACATCATATCTCCCCTTGGTTGTGACACTTTCTTAGACTTTCCTTGTTTTTGATGACCTTCACAGTTTTGAGTAGACTGGTCAGGTATCTTGCAGGATAGTCCTCTATTGGGATATGTCTGTTGTCAGGATTAGACTGGGAGTAATTAATTTTTAATCATCATTTTAATTTAATTTTTGATCATTAAAGAAATATAAAGGATGTAATTTCTGAAATATTTCAATGTTCATATTTTAAACAGAACTGAAAGTGCTCTTTTAAATGTACCCAATATAATCTAAATACCCTGGCAATTTCATAGCCACCATCGTTCAGTTTAAAAATACAAGAAGCTCTTTTTTAATTGTAGGAAATTGAACGTCATTTTCTCCCTTAACTCTAAATTTTATTCCACTTCCCCCAGAGTTTTATGTTAAGAAAACATATTTTTATGCTTAACCCATTCTTTTATTCACCCATTATCACATTTATTTTTAACAAAAGTATGTTTATACAGTTAAATTAAAATGTTTTATTGTATTAAAACATATGATCTGGATCATGGTATCACTGAATAATGAGTATGCAATTTGATCTAAATAATATATGCTTATTATAATTTTCATAATTATTTAACAGATAATTTAATTAAGCACTTATGTGATAAATTGTACTTTTTCTCACCAATTAATATACCCCTAGATGAATTGTTTTGTTCGAGTGGCATAGGGAGAGTTCAGCATCAATTCACATAGATAAGCAGATGAGAAGGGAAAGGATTTTGTTATAGTGATGTCCTTCAACTTTTTGAACACTTTCTGAATAACATGCCAAACATCTTGAAGTGTCTAGCGTCAAAAATCATTGTGAATGATATATTAGCTGAATATTCTGTTAAGTCTGCCTTCAATTTTGTTGAGAGCAAATAATTGAAAATCATTTTACTTGCAAAGATTTGTTACCCAATTGTTGGAGTCATTCATTTTCTCGGTTTCTGGGAACTGTACCAAAAATGCTTTACCAATACTTTTCAAATGGCTATTTATTACATCTGTTACTTTTGCCCATAGAGGCATATAGTTTAACCCAATATACTCAGGAAGGACTCAGGAAGAACATGAAATAATAATTTCAATATATGTTGTCAATATAATAGTTTTTTTTATTTTAGATTTTATTTATTTATTTGACAGAGAGAGAGACAGCGAGAGAGGGAACACAAGCAGGGGGAGTGGGAGAGGGAGAAGCAGACTTCCCGCTGAGCAGGCAGCCTGATGTGGGGCTCAATCCCAGGACCCTGGGATAATGACCTGAGCTGAAGGCAGACTCTTAACGACTGAGGCACCCAGGTGCCCTGTCAATATAATAGTTCCATAAAATGCTTGTATCTTTCATATTCCATATGCTTTAAATATAATTTGTCAAAACCTTGAGGCTTCAAGTTTAGTTCATTCAATTAATTGAAAATTTCTACTCCGTAAACTAATTAGCAAATCCTGTCCTCACTGACAAACCAATTAATCAAATTAAGCTCATTCATTGTTAGAAAAAGTCTGGCTTTATTTTTTAATTCAACTAATTGGGTCAATATATGTGCTTCAACAACTATTATAAAAACACTGAAAAACAAATTATGGAATGCATCTTATAAGACAGATCACCAAAAATAGTCAAGTCTTATTTAAAATTATGCAGGATTTAATATAATAAATTTTTATAAATCATAAAATAAAATACATGTTATATGTTATTGTTTTTTAATAGATTTTATTTTTAGAGCAGTTTTGCAAAATTAAGAAGGTGCAGAGATTTCCCATATAATCCCTTCCCCTTTGTACACAGAGCCTCCCCCATTATCAATATTCTCCACTATAGTGATGCTTTAGTTATAATTGATGAACCTACGTCAACACATCATCACCCAAAGTCCATAGTTTACATTTGGGTTCACTCTTAGTGTATACATTGTACAAATGTATAATGATGTGTATCCATTATTGTAGTATCATACCTCACTGCCCAAAAAAAAAATCCTCTGTGCCTATTCATCCCTCCCTCCCTATTAACCCCGGTCAACCACTGATCAGTTTACTGTCTGCACAGTTTTGCCTTTTCAAAATGTCATATAATTGGACTCATACACTAGATAGCCTTTTCATATTGGCTCCGTTCACTTAATAATAGACTTTCAGTTTCCTCCATGTCTTTTTGTGGCTTGAGAGCTCTTTTCTTTTCAGTGCTGAATAATATTCCATTATCTTGGTGTACCACAGTTTATCTATTTACCTTTTGAAGGATATCTTGTTTGCTTCCAAGTTTTGGCAATTATGAATAAAGCTGCTAGAAACATACATGTTTGGTTTTTGTGTGGAAATGTTTTCAACCCCTTTGGATAAATACAAAGAATTACAATAGCTGAATGGCACAGTAAGAATATGTTTGCAACTGTCTTCCAAAACGGCTGTACTATTTTGCATTCCCACCAGCAGCGAATGAGAGTTCCTGTTGCTCCACAACCTCACAAACATTTGTGTTGTCAATATTCTGGATTTTGGCTCTTCTAACAGATGTGTACTGATTTCTTATTGTTCTTTCAATTTGCATTTCTCTGATGAGATATGATGTGGAACATCTTTTCATATGCTTATTCGCTAACTGTACATCCTCTGTAAGGAGATGTTTGTTAAGGCCTTTGGCCCATTTTTTAATAGAGTTGTTTGTTTTCTTAGTGTTGAGTTTGTATGCTTTGGATAACAGTCCCTTATCAGATATTTTTTTTGCCAATATTTTCTCCCAGTTTGTGGTTAGTCCTCTTATTCTCTTGGCAGCGTCTTTTGTAGAACAACATTTTTAATTTTAATGAAGTCCAATCTTTCTTTCATGGATCATGTCTTGGGTGTTGTATTTAAAAATTTATTGCCAAACACAAGGTCATCTAGATTTTCTCCTATGTTATCTTCTAGGAGCTTTATAATTTTGCACTTTACATTTAGGTCTTTGATACATTTTGAGTTAATTTTTCTGAAGGGTGTGAGGTCTATGTCTTGATTCATTTCTTTGCACATGGGCATCCAACTGTTCCAGCACCATTTGTTAAAAGATTATCTTTTCATCATTGTCTTTGCTCCATTGTCAAGGATCGGGGACTATATTTATGTAGGTCTATTCCTAGGCTATTGATATACTTGTCTATTCTTTCACTAGTAATTATTTATAATATTTATAAAACTGGGTAGATTTATAGTAAGTCTTGAAGTCAGGTAGTATCAGTCTTTCAACTTTGTGTCTTCTTCAAGGTTGTGATCTCTATTCTGAATCTTTAGCTTCTTTATACGAACTTCAGAATATCCACAATATTTGTCAATATCCACAAAATAACTTGCTGGGATTTTGATTGGGATTGAATTGAATCTCTAGATCATTTTGGGAAGAACTAATATCTTGGAAATATTGTGTCTTCCTACCTATGAACATGGAATATCTTCTTTTTTTATTTATTTCCTCTTTAAATCCTTTTATCCATTTTATAGTTTTCCTCATATGTATCTTGTACATATTTTGTTAGATTTATACCCAAATATTTAATACATTTAGGGTGTTAATGTAAATGGTATTGTGTTTGTAATTTCAAGTTCTGCTTGTTCATTGCTAGTATATAGGAAAGTGATTGACTTTTGTATTGCATATTAACCCTGTATCCTGAAACCTTGCTTTACTGCTTATTAATTCCAAGAAATTTTTTTTTTGTCAATTCTTTTGGATTTTCTACATAATCAGGCCATTTGTGAACAAAAACAGTTTCATTTTTTCCCTCCTAATACATATACATTTTATTTCCTTTTCTTGTCTTATTACATTAGGTAGAACTTATAGTGTGATTTTGGAAGGGAGTGGTGAGAAGGGACATCCTTGATTTTTTCCAGATCTTAATGGGAAAGCTCCTAATTTTTCTTGTCTTTTCTTTTTTAAAGATTTTATTTATTTAAGAGAGAGAGTATGAGTGAGGGGGTGGGGGGGAGAATGAGCAGAGGGAGAGGGCGAAGCAGACTCCCCACTGAGCAGGGAGCCTATTGCAGGGCTTGATCCCAGGACCCTGAGATCATGACCTGAGCTGAAGGCAGATGCTTAACCGACTGAGCCACCCAGGTGCCCAAAAGCTTCTAGGTTTTCACCATTAAATATGATGGTAACTGTGGGTTTTTTATAGATATCCTCTCTCAAGTTGAGGAAATAGCCCTCTGTTCTTAGTTAACTGAGAATTTTTATCATGAATGGGTGCTGGATTTTGTCAAATGCTTTTTCTGCATCTGTTAATGCAATCATGTGATTTTTTTTCTTCTTTAGCTTGCTTATGTGATATGTTTCACTAACTGAGTTTTGAATGTTGAACTAGCCTTGCATACCTGGAATAAATTCCACTTGGTCATGGTGTATAATTCTTTTAATACATTTTTTGGGTTTTATTTGGTAATATTTTATTGAGCATTTTTGCATTTATTTTCATGAGAGAGATTGGTCTCTAGTTCTTTTTTCTTGTAATGTCTTTATCTGCTTTTGGTACTAGGGTAATACTGGCCTCACAGAATACATTAATAATTATTCTCTATATTTCTATTTTCTGAAAGAGATTATAGAGAATTGGTATGATTTCTTCCTTAAATATTTGATAGAATTCACCAGTGAGGCCATCTGGGTTTGGTGTTCTCTGTTTTGGAAGTTTATTAATTGTTGATTAAATTTCTTTAATAGCTATAGGCCTACTCAAATGGTCGATTTCATTTTGTGTGAGTTTTAGCAGATTGCGTCTTTCAGGGAATTGGTCCTTTTCATCAAGGTTTTCAAACTTGTGGGCATAGAGTTGTTCACAGTATTCCTTTATTATCCTTTTAACATTCATGGGATCTGCAGTGATGTGTCCTCTGTCATTTCTCCTATTAGTAATTTGTTTTTTCTCTCTTTCTCTTTTGCTAAGTTAGTCTGGCTAGAGGCTTACCAATTTTGTTGATCTTTTCAATGGTCCAGCATTTGGTTGTGTTGATTTTCTTTACTGATTTTGTTTTCAAATGCATTAATTTCTTTCCTTTTCCTTTTTTTTTTTTTTTTAGAGAGAGAGTGCAAGTAGGGGTGGGGGTTGGGAGGGGGAAAGGGCAGAGGGAGAGAGAGAATCCCAAGCAGGCTCCATGCTCAGCACAGAGCCCAACACGGGGCTCAATCTCACAATCCTGAGATCATGACCTGAGCCAAATCAAGAGTCTGACTTAAACCAACTGAACCACCCGGGTGCCCCCAATTGTATTAATTTCTGCTTTAATATTTATATTATTTAGATTTTGCTTACTTTTGATTTAATTTGCTTTTCTTTTTCTAGTTTCCTAAGATGGAAGTTTAGATGATTCATTTTAGATCTTTGTCTGCTTTCATATATGCAATCACAGCTATAAATTTCCTCCAAGCACTTTCGCTGTATTTCACATATTTTCATAAGTCATATTTTCATTTTAATCTAGTTCAAAATATTTTCAATTTGTCTCGAGGTTTCTCCTCTGACATGAGTTATTTAAATGTGTGTTATTTACTCTCCATGTACTTTAGGATTTTCCATTTGTTTTTCTATTACGGATTTTTACTTTAATTCCATTGTGGTCTAAAAGCAAACATCACGTGATTCCTATTCTTTTAAAGTTATAAGATGTGCTTTATGTGGGTGATAGACATTGGGGAGGGTATGTGCTATGTTGAGCGCTGTGAATTATGTGAGACTGTTGAATCACAGACCTGTACCTCTGAGACAAATAATACATTATATGTTAAAAAAAAAGAAGAAGAAGAAGAAGAAGATAGCAGGAGGGGAAGAATGAAGAGGGGGGGAAATCAGAGGGGGAGATGAACCATGAGAGACTATGGACTCTGAGAAACAAACTGAGGGTTCTAGAGGGGAGGGGGTGGGGGGATGGGTTAGCCTGGTGATGGGTATTAAAGAGGGCATGTTCTGCATGGAGCACTGGGTGTTATATGCAAACAATGAATCATGGAACACTACATCAAATACTGATGATGTAATGTATGGTGATTAACATAACATAATAAAAAAAAAAAGATGTGCTTTATGGCCTAGAATGGTCTATCTTGGGGTATGTTCCATGTGAGCTTGAGAAGAACGTGTATTCTGCTGTGGGATGAAGCAGTCTGTATATGTCCTTTATATCCAGTTGATTAATATTCTTTAGTTCAGCTATGTTCTTACTGATTTTCCGCCTACTGGATCTGTCCATTTCTGATAGAGGCATGTTGAAGCCTCCAAATATAATAGTGGATTCTTCCATTTCTCTTGGCAGTTCTATCAGTTTTTGCCTCATGTATTTTGACACCATTGTTAGAAACATACATGTTAAGGACTATTAGATCTTCTTGGAGACATGACTCCTTTATTATTATGTAATGCCACTCTTTATCCTTGATAACTTTCCTTGTTTTGAAGTCTGCTGTGTCTGAAATTAATATAGCTACTTCGGCTTTCTTTTGATTAGTATTAGTGTGGTATATCTTTCTCCATTCAATTACTTTTAATCTATATGGTCATTACATTTAAAGTGAGTTTCTTCTAGACAACATACATGTTTTTTGTTTTTGTTTTTGTTTTTTGATCCACTCTGACAACCTGTGTCTTTTGATTGGTATATTTAGACCAGTGTTCATATTCATTGTTGATATGGTTGGATTAATATCTGCCGTAATTGTTACTGTTTTCTATTTGTAGCCATTGTTCTTTGCTCCTATTTTTGCCTTCCACTCTTTCTGCCTTTTTTTTTTTTAGTTTTAATTGAACATTTCCTTTCTTAGTACATCATTTATCATTTTCATTATTATTATTATTATTATTTAGTGGTTGCTTTAGACTTTATAATATACACTCACAACTAATCCAAGACTGTTTCAAATAATACTATACTACTTTACAGGTGGTGAGAGTAACTTATAATAAAATAATTCTAGTTCTTTCCTCCCATCCCTTGTATCATTGCTGTCATTCAATTCACTTATATATAAGCTTACAAAAACATATATATATATATATATATATGATATATAGGTCTGAATTTCTTTCTTTTTTTTTTTTTAATATTTTATTTATTTATTTGACAGAGAGAGAGATAGCGAGAGCAGGAACACAAGCAGGGGGAGTGGGAGAGGGAGAAGCAGGCTTCCTGCCGAGCAGGGAGCCCGATGCGGGACTCGACCCCAGGACCCTGGGATCATGACCTGAGCCGAAGGCAGACGCTCAACAACTGAGCCACCCAGGCGCCCTATAGGTCTGAATTTCTGATCTATTTTATTTTCCTTCTCTCTAAAAGACTTTTTTTTTAAAGATTTTATTTATTTATTTGAGAGAGAGAGAGAGAACAAGCAGGGAGAACAGCAGAGGGAGAGGGAAAAGCAGACTCCCCGCTGAGCAGGGAGTCCAATGTGGGGCTCAATCCCAGGATGAGATCATGACCTGAGCCAAAGGCAGACACTTAACCGACTGAGCCACCCAGGCACCCCTCAGAAAAACTTTTAACATTTCTTGTAAGTCATGTCTCCTGGCAACAGATTCTCTCAATTTTTGTTTGTTTGAGAAAGTCTTTATTTCTCCTTCATTTTTGAAGGATAATTGCACAGGGCACAGAATTCTAGGCTGGTGGTTTTCTTTTCTCAACACCATATTTCATTCCACTCTCTTCTTCCTTGGTTTCTGAAGAGAAGTTGGATGTAATTTTTTTCTCTTCTATGAGGTGTTTCTTATTTCTCTGTCTCTAAGGATTTTTTTCTTTATCTTTGATGTTCTGTAGTTTGAATATGATATGCCTAGATATATTTTTTTTCTTTGGCATTTTCCTGGTTGGTGTTCCCTGAGTTTCTTAAATCTGTGGTTTGGTGTCTGACATTAATTTGGAGGAAATTCTCAGTCATTATTCTTCCAAATATTTCTTCTTTTCCTTGCTTTCTTCTCCTGTTATTCTTACGCACTTGTTACACTTTTTGTAGTTGTCCCACAGTTCTTGGATATACTGTTCTGTGTTTTTTGTTTTTGCTTTTGTTTTCTTTTTTCAGGTTTTGTTCTCATTGCTTTTTTAATTTTGGAGATTTCTATTGTGATATCCTCAAGCTCAGAGATTCTTTCTTCAGTTGCGTCCTTTCTACTAATAAGTCCATCAAAGGCATTCTTCATTTCTGTTACAGTTTTTGATTTCCAGGCTTTCTTTTTGTTTCTCTTCTTGGGATTTCCCTCTCTCTTCTTACATTGTTCATCTGTTCTTGCATGCTGTCAGCTTCATCCATTAGAGACCTTAGCATATTAATCATAGTTATTTGGAATTCCTAGTCTGATAAGTCCAACATCCCTGCCATGTCTGGTTCTGATGCTTGCTCTGTGTTTTCAAATTGTGTTTTTTGCCTTTTAGTATGTCTTGTCAATTTTTCATGATAGCTGTACATGATGAACTGGGGAAAAGGAACTGTTGTGAATAGGCCGTTAGTGATCTGGTGGTGTGGGGGAAGGGAAATGTTCTATTGTCTTATGATTAGACCTCAGTCTTTTAGTGAGCTTATGCCTCTGGACTGTGAACTTCACAAATGCTTCTCCCACCCCCTTAGGCGGAACAGACAGGATGGCTAGAGCCAACTGGCATTGGATATTTCCCTCCCCCAGTCAATTAGCTCTGAAACAACCTTAAATTAGGATCTGGTTAAATAGCTTGTCCTGAGGGCAGACATTTTATGAAGAACAGAGTACTCTGCTTTATTTCAAAAATGGTTCATTTTCCTCTCACCATGACAGCAGTATGAAGGAGATTTTTCTCCATATTTACTGTGAGAACCTGGTCAAGCTCTTTCAGGTAAAACTGGCAAAAGTTTGGGAGACCCCTCTAGGACTTGGTTCCCCTGGAGACTTTAACTCTCAGATGTGTCTACTCTGAAATTCTACCAGTTTGTCAATTGCAGTTCAGGTTTTCCTGCTCCGGCACTGGCTCCGTGGAGGTTTTAGCACATGTGTTTCTGCTCTGGTGAGTTGTGATTCTCTGTGTTCTTCTGTCATTCTCTCTGGTTTCGCAGGCACTAGTTTTCCCTGTGATTTTTACTTGTTAGGAAGGCGTGCGACCTGCAAGCTCCTTCCATGTATAACTAGAAACTGAAAGCTATGTGTTATGTTTTATTATCTAATTTGTGTTAATGCAATGTGATGGATAGGTAAAACAAGTAGTTGTGAAAAGCATAATAAATGAAACACAGTGTGCCTTTCTTCAATGTGTTTTTAAATATGTATTGATCTCTAATATCAGTTTCTGGGAAGTGTTAAATAATCACATATAAATATTCAGAACCCTTAATTTTTTCATACAATGATAACATTTTTCTATGTACTTTCCAAAAGAACAATATTCTTATTGTTATACTTAGCCGGCTACTAGCCTATAAGTATATTATTTAATAGGGGATAGAAAATATCGACCACTTTATAAGAGGAACTAATATATCGTTAGAATAAGTATTTTATAGTCTAATTTGATAAGCTATACTTTAATAAGCTCACTAAATGCACATGAATCTAAAAGAAATCATAAAATTTTTATTTGTGAATGTACTTCCCATTATAACTAAAAAAAATTGAATAGTCTTAGAAGATATTCTTAAAAGCCTCAGCATCACCAAACTTTACTACTTGGCAAAAAAGTGCTTTCCTTTTATGAATATTATGAATATCCAAAAAAGTTTCTCATTTTATAAGAGTAATTTTTATAGCCTTTAGTGTTTCTTAACAATGCTCTCTTTATTTTGTTCTCCTTAGTTTCTCTCACAGGGAGCAATTTATTTTTTGAAAAGAGTCTGGGAAAGGCAAGAGGTGGTGACTGCCCACTCTGTAATATATGTAATTTTGGAATATTCTTACAAGGGCCAACATATCACCATATTTCTAATGCCATGTACTTCATTGTTATCAGAAATCTGTGTAAGACACAGGAAGATAGGAAGACAGAATCTTGATTAATCAACCAAGGAGACTCTCCTGCATACACAACTAGTCTTTCACTGGTGTCCTAGATGTTTTTACACCCTAGAACAATGACATAGTTAGATTCAGGATGAGTCATGAAGATGTCTTTCTTCTATAAAATGGGAGAAGACCAACTTTAAAAGGGAAAGGAGGGGGAGGGAATCTCTCTGATGATATGAAAGAGTACCTGTGAAAATTGAGGATATGAAATGGATTCCCTTAAAATTATGCCCCAATATGAAGACTACATCTTATATCTATCCTGTTCTAATCCCAGCTTTGTTACTGCCACAGAAATTTTGCTATATTGACATGGTTAAGTATGATATCCTAACCCTGTTCTATTTCCTGCTTTGTATATTTTAGCTCTATCTTTGAAAAAGAGGGAACAAAAGAGCCCGTTCCAGTCATATCTTTCCTCAACAGATAAAGCCCATGATCTTATATCCAGGGTCTCTAGCAACATGGCTACTCTTTCTAGTTGTGTCAACCCTGGCTCTTCAAGGGCACTCTCGTAGCAACTGGAAATTGCAATATGACCAAATCAGAGTGCTAAGATAATAACTATGGACTGAGTACATCTTCTTTTTTAAGAAGTCCTAAAATACATGCACGTATTAGAAAATATAGTAAGAAAGAAGAGAAATATTGCCACCCAGAAACAACTGCTGTGAATATTTTAAAGCATATCTTTAGCTCTATGCCTATCTACCTACCTATCTGTCCATCTATCATCTATCTACATCAAAAAATCTATCTCTGAAATTATACAATGCAAACTGTTTTGAAGTTAAAGCTTTAACTCTCCAGCTCAAGTATATATTTTTTAATAAATGCACCTTTATAATATAATCTTTAATGGCAGAATGTTCCACTGTATGATTGAATCACAATTTAATCAATCAATCCAGTATAGTTGGATATTTAAGTTGTTTTAATTTTTTTACAACTTCAAACACTGTGTGATTAACATCTTTGTAGCTAAATCTTCTCATATTCCCTTAGTTATTTCCTTGGAAATTATTCCTGGAAGAGAGAATTCTGTGTCAATATTTAAGTTTTTGATACATAATCTCCAGAAAGATCATATCAATGTACACTCCCACAAGCAACGTATGAGAATCTCCTTAGGAGATTATGCACTTCACTTGAGGAAAGTTAACAAACCTAGCTTTGGTAAGGAGTGTGTGTTAGAGGTAAGAGAGTATGTAAATTATATACTGATTCTTGTTCATGCAAATAATCTTTTTCAAGATGAAAAATTATAGAAACCTTTGGATTTCCTGCCTTGCTTAATCTCTTCATGGTGCTTGTATTTATAAGCTTTATAAATAGATCTTTAAAGATCTACAGATTTGAGGCAAACCAGGCAAGATAATTATTCTGCCACATAGAAAAGCTTGTCTTGCTCTCAGCATCTAGATAGTTTGAAGCTTTGATTAGCTACCTAACCTGCAGGACCCTGAAGTTTGGCTTACTCTCATTTGAACTAAGTTTGTTAACTTGAATTTCAGGAAGCAGCAGAGTCAGAGTTAGAGGGACTAAATACTTACAAAATGTGGAGGAAAAACTGGTTTTCTATTCTTTATTTAAAATCATTACAGCATGAAAGCACCAGTGTTCCCAGTGAGTCCAATAAATAGTTATTGCTTTAAAAAATGTCTAGCATTGGGATGCCTGGGTGGCTCAGTTGGTTAAACATCTGCCTTCAGCTCAGGTCATGATCCCAGGGTCCTGGGATCGATCTCCACATCGGGCTCCTTGCTCAGTGGGGAGCCTGCTTCTCCCTCTGCCTGCCGCTCCCCCTGCTTGTGCTCTCTCTCTCTCTGACAAATAAATAAATAAAATCTTAAAAAAAAAGTCTAGCATTGATGATGATAGAAATGGCATATTGAGAGAGGTTGTGACATTTCTTTTCTTTAAAAGGAATGAATGAAGAATTGTCATTAATGCAGAGTTATTTTCTTCCACAGCTATAAGTATGACCAAAAGGAGGATTATGAAACACAAAATATGGATTGGTAAAAAGACTGTCTAAAGATAGAATAATACCAGACAAACATGTGTCATAGGAAAAAAAAAATCAATCACTAGAATTGCATTTGGACTTGAGTTATTCATTTTTCCATCCATTTAACAAATATTTATTCAGGATTTACTATGTGCTAGAACTTCAACTAGGTGCTTGAATATAATGGTGAGCAAAACTGACATGATCTTGTCCTCACAGGGCTTAGAATTAGGGAGAAAATGGACAATAAAAAGTAAATATGTTTTTAGCTCCAACATGTAATGAGCTTGGAAGACTTCACTCCCATCCTTACAACAAGAAAAATCGAAACAACCTGAACATCCATGACTTTTCTTGGACTCATCAGAGAGCAGAGGTCACGGGGCTCAGTGTCATGCCGAAACCTGGAGAGATGGGTGAACCTGGAGAGCTGCTGTTGAAACCTGCTTACCAGATGCAGAAGTTAAACGGGCCGCAACATTTAAATGGTGATTTTGATAACCTTAACACTTATAAATCTTCAAGAAATCATCTAGGAGGTCAGTGGATCATAGGATAAACGCAAACTGTAACTGTATGACAAATGTATAAAACAACCTCACTGAAGGGATCGCGGGGGTTGGGGGGGATGTTGACCTAAGGAGCACTGGAAATAAATGGAACCTGCAAGAGTCAAAGCAAAAAAGAGAAAAAAAAAAAAAAAAAAAAAGCAAAAAAGAGCCATACAAAAGTACAGCACTGTAGTTGACAAAGTTATATCTCGCCAGGGTATGAATTAATAATTCCGATACCACTCTATGTATATACTGGAATCAAACAATTACGTAAATGGATGGCAGATGGTAGGGTCAAGGTTTCTCACTGTTGGAGTGGGAGATTATAGATAAGCAAGGGGAGGAAGCCAGAGATGTCTACACGGTAATGGGTTAGAGCTAGAGACACCAGTATGAACTCTGTTTAGTTGAATATAGACACGGACGGCTATGTACGTGTATCTGTACATGTGTGCATGCACACAGGCTAGTATACACATGTATTCTCTTATTCTGTCAATTACGAGGGCCCAGAAGTGACGATACCCAAATGGGAATAAGCACACCTAGCATCCAGATCTTGTTGTCTAATACCATTTTCCAATAAAAGGAAGGAGAGCTCCTAGGAGAAATGCCTGATTCTAGGACTAGGCAGGAAATACACATGATAAGCATCAAGCACCCTGTAGTGCATGAAAGAAGAAAGTGCCAAAAATAAACAAAAACAGAAACAGTCCCCTCCACCTTGCAAACACACATTGGAAAATCATTGAACTATTTTAACCAAGGCATTGACATCGTCTTTTTGAAAGATCTCTAGGTAAAGTATACAGTGTAGATTAAAGGGGGCAAGAATGCATGTGGGCTAGAACAGTTGGGAGGCAAATACAGGAGTCCAGGTGAGAGATGATGGTGAGCCCAGACATGGGGAACAGGTAAGAGAGCAGAGGGAGTTAGAATTCCAGTTCTAAGGCTAATTAGCTCCGACTAGCAATTCGAACATGAGTAAGTCTTTGACCTTCCTGCCTCTTAATTTCCTCTCTTTGTTAAAGATGTGACAATCAGGGCAAAATCCAATGCATAGTTAGCTCTTTAACAATATTTTTCTACAAATAAAGTTTGTAGATTTTCTACATTTGTAGAAAATTCTACAATTTCCTACAAATTCTAAAAAATAAATTTCTACAAATACACAATGTTTGAGTATTGTTTCAACAAATAGCATTGTTTACGTCATAAAAATTGAGAAGAAATTTTCCTGCTCACAAAAACATCATGTTCTATTTTGATCTTCACATTTTTTTATGATTTTTTAAAACTTTTATTGTATTTCTTTTTTTTTCCTTTAATTTTATTATGTTATATTAGTCACCATACAGTACATCATTAGTTTTTGATGTGGTGATCCACAATCCATTGTTTTTTGATCTTCACATTTTAAAAAAATTTTTTAATGCTAAGAATCAAAAACAATATGATCTTCAACAGGACCAATGAGGAAAGGTTAAATGAGTTGAAGTTATTCAGCTTATATAAAAAGAAGAGGAAGTGATGCTTTGAGGACTATTTTCCAGGCCTTACTTCCGTTTTGCTGTCCTGTAATTCTTTACTGTGGCCGCCAAAGGAACAGAGGCTTCTTTCCTTTTCCATCTCTCTGTCACGCTTTCATCATGTTCCAGAACCCTCACAGTAACCCTAGGAGCTTGGATAATTATTCCTGCTTTATCCATAACAGACACGTCTTTTCCTTCATTTCTTTCCCCAAACCTTGGAAGACGCATCTTTTTGGATGTGAAGGGAATACCAACTGGGGCCTCCAAACTGCTTGTAAATCTTTTTATGTGCAGCAGTTAAATGGTTTACAGTCACAGACTGAGGGGTTTGCAAAAGTAAAACTTTATTCCTCATTTCTGCTTGGTGTTGAAAAGCAGATTTTGGCCAAGCTAAGGAAATTCAGTCATTTCCACTCAGAGCTCAGTCGCTGTGCCTATCCTCCCTTTTCTTCCCCTTCTCTCCTTGGGTGGCATCCAGTGTTAGGGGTGGGTGATGTGGGGATTCCATGGTCGTCTCTGACCTTGCTCGCCCGTCCAGATGGGTGCCTGGCCCTAGGCAGTCCCATGGGGTCAGCGTCTGCTACTCAACCCACTGACACTTCCACCATATTCTCCAGTTTTCTGGGCACCAGGGTCTCAATTCACCTTTTGTCATCCATCAGCTTTCTTTTGGTCTACTGTTAAATTTCTATGCCTCTCTTGGGACCTAAGAGCCGTCAGATGCTCTGCCCACTGGCTTTACATCTGGAGAAGACCTGGCCGGATGCCTCAGGCCCACCTTCTCTCTGCCTGTTCCACGCCCATTGCTCCTCCACTCTCTGGTGTTGTTTGCATGCAGGGCTTCCCCCAGGGGTTTGCGGTTTCTTTGGGCTAATGCCTGGGAAGAAAGGCCCTCGCCTCCGTGCCCCAGGATTCCTCCACACTGATCCCCCACCTGGGATTATAACAGGGAGAAGGGGCGGGGCAGAGGTCGGGCACTCCACACGTACTTTTGTTTTTCTTTTTGAGTTCTTGCTGAATTCCCTCTTCCTCCACAGCCCGTAAGAGGTTTTGATCACCTGTCTGGGTGTTAACAAAGCTACTCTTGTGCCATGACGTGCTCTTCCCTGCTCTATGTTTTGGGTTTTGTAGGCTTTGCTTTTATTTTTTATTTTTATAATTTTTTAAAGATTTTATTTGTTTGAGAGAGAGAGGGACAGTGCGAGAGCACGGGCTAGGGGAGGGACAGGGGAAAGGGAGAGGGAGAAGCAGGCTTCCTGAGGAGCCTGGGAAGCCGGATTGGATTCTAGTCCCAGGACCCTGGAATCATGACCTGAGCGGAAGGCAGAACCTTAACTGCCCAGGCGTCCCTAGGCTTTGCTTTTAATCAATAAAACCAAGCTTTTAGAATTCCCCTAAGTCCATCAGAAGCTTCCCACAGAAAAGCCAAGCCACATACAAATTATTTTCTCCTTCAAATGCCTGGCTCTTGTAATGGAAAACCCACTGCTTTCAAGACTATTTTGGAACAAAAATCACAAAATTTGACACTTTTTTTTTCTTACTGGATTGCTTTATACTCTTTCTTCTAGGGCAATAAACCTCAGCTTTCTGGTCTGTTTCTAAGTAATTTGGACATTGAAACATACCATACATACAGAAGAAAAAGCCTACAACTAATCTGCTTACTACAAAGTGAACACCAGTGAGGACACCACCCAGAAAGAGAACATTGCCAGCACCCCAGGAGCTCCTCAGCCCCCTCCCAGGGACTGTTCCACCTTCAAAGGTAACCACTGATCTAACTTCTAATACTATACATTAATTTTGCCTGTTTTTGATATTTTATATAAATGAAATCATGGAAGATGCATTATCTGTGTCTGCCTTGTTTAGCTCAATATTACATTTGTGAGAGTCACTCCTGTTGTTGTGAATAGCAGAAGTTTGTTCATTTCCCTTGCTGTATATTCCATTTCATGAATATTCCACAATATATTTATTTACCCATTTCATTGTTGATAGACATTTAGGTTGTTTCCAGTTTGGGGCTATTGTACACAATACTTCTAAAATTACACTTGTAAATTTCATTTGGCACATACAGTATGCATTTCCATCGGGGAAATTCTTTCAAGTGACAATCTCCATCTTTTAATTGGAGTGTTCAGTGTAGATACACTATTGGTATTTTAATAGCTTCCTATCTTGTCTTCCTGCCTTTCTCAAATGCCTTTTTCTACACTCTAGAACACTCTTTCTCTAATTCAAACCGGATCATTTCTATTCTTCAACCGTTTTAATTGTGTTCTATTCCTCTTGGGAATGAATTGCAAGCTTTTTATAGGGGCCTCAGGGCCTTCCATGATTGGCTTCTGCTTGCTGCATTTTTCATTCTTTCACCCCTCCGAAGTGTGCTCTTTCACAAACTGTTTCTTCTGCTATTAACTCAGTTTTCTGTCATTCCTTGTGCATCTCTCTTTCCACCCCTCACCATGATTTTATCTGGCTAACTCCTGCTTACCTCTTAGGTCACAGTTTGTCATTTAGGAGATGACACTGAAGGTGGAATTGTCAAATTCAGAGCATGTGGGCAATTGCAACACTCAAGTGAAACATGAAAATGTCTGACCCATCAACAAAGTTACCAAAAGTCTGTTTTTTCCATATTGGGATGTATATTAGAAGATGTGAGGTTGTAAACAAAGCTTGAATGAGATGTACAAAGGAGCTATTTCAGTTATAGAGCATCTCCTTTACACACCACATATATCACAGAGCTTACACGGCATTCTCTACTGAGCTGTAAATTCCAAGTTTAGTTATCATAAGCAACCTAGGTAGACGACAGACAATTTCATAAAGAGGACTCCCCTTCTGCCTCCTGAAAATATACCATTAGGTCTCATGTTTATGAAGGGATTTAACTGTGGCATCTCTTTCTAAGCATCCCCCAGAGGAAGAAAATAGAGTTCAGACTCATTGCTCATCCTTTCATTTCCAACTACCTCAATGTAAACATTTCTGACCTCTAAACCTGGTTCAGGTGTCTCTGTTAATATTTTCCTAATTTCACGTTTCTTCCCTCTGAGTGATTTTTGATGTTCTAGAACTTCTTGGTTGTTTCCTATAGCCCCTTAAGTCCTGTAAACTCCATTAAGATGGGGATTATATATATTTTTTATTTACCATTGTATGTCTGATGCCCAGCACCATTCCTGGGGCATAGTAAGGACTCAACATTTGTGAATTGTTGAATTGCCCAAATCTATCTACTCCTTTAAAATAAGGTCATTTGTTTACTTGGTATGACATTGCTGGTTTTTCAGCTTGTTTGAATAAAGTTTATATATAGTTAACTTTGATGAATGATTCTAGCACGGCAGGAAGAAGAAGATTCATGGGTTTCTTGTATAAACCTTGTCATAATAATTAGATTTCATATTTTCATCGAATATAAGGCATAATATGTCTTTGACCTTTCCAGAGATCTTTGATTCCCAGACATATTTCCATTGACTTTCTTTATTTCATTGTCTTTTTTTGGGGTGGGGGTCATTTTCTCAGTCTTCTCCATTTCTGTCCTATTTTCCACCCACGTCTATTTGCACTTTACATTTCCTTTATGTCTTTCTTTAAAATCCATTCCCTTTCCTTAGTTTTTGTCACTTTGTGGAGAAGATTTTAAAAATTAGATTTCCCTGGCCTTTTTTTTTTTTTTTTTTTAATTTTAGGTAATAAACATACAGTGCAATATTGGTTTCAGGAGTAGAATTCAGTGATTCATCACTTACATACAACACCTAGTGCTCATCATAACAAGTGCCTTCCTCAATACCCATTACCCGTCTAGCCCATCCCCCTGGCATTTGAATTTCAGATTGAAATAGCCAGGTTCTCGTTTCTTTAACTGCTGGTTTAGATCTACCTTTGTTCCACATGGCTGACCTTCAGTTTATCCATGAAGTTGACAGATTAGATTATGAGAAGACTGATAAGACTGAAAAGATTATGGGCTCTGCTCTTTCTAAATTATGCCAAAACATCTCAATGAAAAGAGATCTATTCACTTATTTATCTGGATTCAAACCATACCTCACTCTAATACAATTCGTAATAATAATATTGAGTTTATGTGACAGATGACATTTTTCTGAAACTAAAGCACCATTCATGAACAGAAGATGGTTCTGATTGCTATTACAGGAGTTCTTTTGAATTTGACATGCTCATGCTTTTCTTGTGCCATGGAATTGTCCGTTGTGCCAGTCCTTTTTCTCCTGCACGTTTCTCTATTCAAATTACTGCTAAGTCTATCCAAATAGCATTTATAATCTCATTTGGTCTTCACTAAGAACACATGATTTATGTGTTCCGTCCACCTCTGTTCTCATCCCATTAACCAGTCTTATTAGTGGCAACCGAACTTCTACTCTTGGTGTCAGCGTAATTATAATCATAAATGCAAATATGGGGACTCCTGGTTGGCTCAGTAGGTTAAGCGGCATCTGCCTTCGGCTCAGGTCATGATCCCGGGGTCCTGGGATTGAGTCCCGCCCTCATCGGGCTCCTTGCTCAGTGGGGAGCCTGCTTCTCCCTCTGCTTGTGCTCTCTCTCTCTCTGTCTCAGTTTCTCTCTCTGACAAATAAATAAATAAAATCTTAAAAAAAATAGAAAATAAAAATAAATGCAAATATGGGCACTGAAATTATATGGCAATAGTCAGCAAGGAGGCAGTCATCCAGATGTTTAATTTTTTTCAGATACCTATTAAAAGATACACAAAATTTAAAAATTTTATGGAGAGCTCCTGGACCTTTGAGATTGTTTTTTGATCCCCAGAGATTGCATATAGTAGTTTGAGAAATCATAGGCTCCCCCTTGAATTCTTAGACCAGTAACTCTCAAAGTTTGTCCCCAGAACAATTAGCTTCTGCATCACCTGAGAACTTGTCAGAAATGCAATTCATGGGCCTCATCCTGAACTTACTGAATCAGCAGTTTTGGAAATGGGGCCTAGAAATCTGTGTTTTAGCCTCTCAGGTGATTCTCATATACATGAAAGTTTGAGAAGCACTGTCTTAGCCTCTGAAGAAATGCCATTTGCCCAGGATAGAAAATGAAAGTAGGGTAATATTGCTGGGTGTGTTCTAAAATATGCATGTGGCTTGATGTATAGGGCATTAATCATTTAAACAATAGTATGAAATCTCAACTACAAAGTGAGGTAGAGCTCTTACAAGTTTTAAGCATCATGAGGGCAGTAGTAAAACTAAAACAAGGCAATTCTAAGATTGGAAGATGGGGGACTTGAAGTATGAAGATCAAACTGAGCCAGGAAAGAGTGGGGGTCAGAAAGCCAAATACCACCAAGAACACACCTGTAGTTCATGAAGGTGGATTTATGACTTATGACATGATGGAAAGCACACTCCATGGGGATGTCGCAGTAAAAGGGTGTTGGGAAAACTTACAGGATTTGGGCTTGTGTTAAGTGATTTGGGGAGGGTTTAAAGAAGGAGGATTTTGCTCTTACTTGGATGATGTCAGCAATCAGGGGTAATTCTATGATTTTGTATCTTAATAACTCTTATTTAGGAGAGGGAGTTTATGTCTCAAAGAAAAGTAGTGCTGCCTTTGTGTCAGCAGCAAATAATTTTCCTCTGGTCACTTGGAAAAGCAGCTTCATAGATGTTATATTGTGTTGGGTGTGTATGTGTGTGAGAGAGAGAGAGAGAATAGAGGACTAAGCACTGTTCTTGACTCTGTTAGCTGTTCTTGTCCCATCTCTGATATTTCCGGCACCGGAATGGGTTTGATCAAGTACAAGAAGAGCTGCTCTTCTTGTCACAGTGAAGACCCCCTTCTGCTGTCTTCCTAGTGTAAGCTGACCAGTCAGCAGCGGAAGGACCAATCAGTTGAGTTGCAATGTACGTTAAGAAAGCAACAGGACTTAAATCCTTTCTGTAATATTTTTCTTTCTTTCTTGTCTGCTAGATACTGTACTAGGAACCTGGTGGGGAAGAGATGGGTATGATTTGACCTCTGTCCTCAAGGAACTTATACTTTAGTGAGAAAAACAGGCTTATAAACAGATTACAGTGTGACAGGCACAAAAAGGGAATGTTGTATAATTATAGAAACAGCAGACAGGAAGAAGTTATTAATTCTCTTTTTAAAAATATTTATTTATTTATTTTTTAAAAGATTTTATTTATTTATTTGACAGAGAGATAGAGAGACAGCGAGAGAGAGGGAACACAAGCAGGGGGAGTGGGAGAGGGAGAAGCGGGCTTCCCGCTGAGCAGGGAGCCCAATGTGGGGCTCGATCCCAGGACCCTGGGATCATGACCTGAGCTGAAGGCAGACGCTTAACGACTGAGCCACCCAGGCGCCACAGAAGTTATTAATTCTCTATATAGAAAAGCTTCAATATGAAGTTATTTCCAAACGGGGTTTTGAAGAATGAAGAAGAGTTGTCTAAACAAAGGGAAGATTCAGGGGCAGGAGGAAGGAGTTGAGATCAGGCTCCTGTTCATAAATAAAACCAAAGACTGAGATCTTCTACTTCCAGTAGTCATTGTGGACTTAGGGAGTATTTGCTCTCTGCCATAGCAAAACACTTTCAAAATGATGTGTTTGGCTCACAAGAAAGTATGGGAAATCTTGAAGGGCCAGAAAATAGGAGAATGCTGAAATCATAGAAAGAGATGAACACAGACATGGAAGCTGATGCTACCCTGGGGCTAAAAAGTCTTTTTAACCCAGAATTGTAGGTATCCATGACCACTGGGCAGAAAGACTAAGTTTGGGGCACGTGACTCCATGTTAGACAATACTCACAAACTGAAAAATGCTGTTAAAAGCAGAAGACTTATACTAGAGATTATCCTTATATGCAAATCTCTTTGCAAAAAAAGTAGGGCTGCCTAAGTATGCAGGCAATCCACATAAAATAAAAATGCTATGGGATTGATTATGAATATATACTCAAATTTCTGTCTTATATGATAGTCAGTGCTTTTGAAATTATATTGGCAAGTATAGGAACTAGAAGATATGAGAGAATGTAAGTAGGAGGAAATGAAAATTGGAAAGGTGAGCTAAAACTAACCTAATAATTTTAGTCCCCAGTCACTGTCAAGAGCTCGGATAATAATGAATTTGTACTTTCCATGCTGCAGCCTTTTGCTAGGAATCAAAATCCTTCCAAAAGCTAAGATAAATAGTAGCTCCCAAGACAACTCTCTGAGGCTGTACAAGCAAACCCTTTGAAGAATTTCCATAAAATACAAATGATGACTGGAAAAGTAAGGAGGTATTTAAAACCCACAGAGGAACATAAACGAAAATAATTGAAATGCTGTCAAAAATTATAGAAAGTAGGGGCGCCTGGGTGGCTCAGTCGTTAAGCGTCTGCCTTCGGCTCAGGTCATGGTCCCGGGGTCCTGGGATCAAGCCCCGCATCGGGCTCCCTGCTCGGCGGGAAGCCTGCTTCTCCCTCTCCCACGCCCCCTGCTTGTGCTCCCTCTCTCGCTGGGTCTCTCTCTGTCAAAATAAAATAAAAAATAAAAATCTTTAAAAAAAAAAATTATAGAAAGTAGCTGCAGAAATAAGTCACTAAAAGGGTGGGGAGAAGAATAAAGTCTTTGAAGGATTTTCATATTGCAGCTGAATGTATGAATTTCACAGTTCACTCTTTTTGAAAGCTGTTCATTCATTCACGCTTGCCTTGATTCACTTAATAAACACTGAAAGCCAAGTATGTGGCCGAGTCAAAAGCCAAAGATACAAAACTGAACACAACTCATTCCCTACGTTTCTGGAGTTCATGGTCCAAGGTAAGGGCTTCATGTTACACATGATTGTAAGACTGTGAGCTCAAGGTTCTGATAAGAAATAGCCGTGACAGACACAGCCCAGGAAGGAGGGTGGAGAGGGAAGTATATTACCTTTTTATTTGAGAGAGCTGCATGAACTGAGCTTCCTCTCAACAAATATGTTTAAGTGTGCACTATGAAATGATGAAACAGAGCCACACTCAAGAGTGTCCCTGAGGACGGAATGAAACGAGGGGTAAACCTCTGCTTATTTCCACCATCTTCATCTTTGGAGTGGGGTGCACAGGGGAACTGCACCGAGTCAGTGAACAAAGCTATTGCACAATCCTGAGTCAAGGTTAGGAAGCCATCGTCTTCCTCAGAGTGGTCCTGCGTGTTCTGTAGACACCATCCACCCCAGAGACATTGGGAAGGGGAGCGGCTGCAGAAGACATAGGTCTGGGGGCTTCTGAATCTCTTTCTGAGCTTTATAAGTGAAATTTTATACAAATTATATTCCTATCTATGTATATTCATGTCTATGTATATTCTAGCCAGTGTATATGCAATATAACGGCAAAATAAAAAGATAAGCAAAGCAAAAACAATAAATGAAGGTACAATAAGATGTATCAAAAGAATAAATTAAATCACATGAAGTTTTGGACATGAATCTGTTTCCGTGCATAGTATCTTCCTTTTTGTTTAGTGCTGGGGTTACAGAGAATTCTTTTTTTTTTTAAGATTTTTATTTATTTATTTGAGAGAGAGAATGAGAGAGAGAGAGAGCATGAGAGGGGGGAGGGTCAGAGGGAGAAGCAGACTCCCCGCTGAGCAGGGAGCCCGATGCGGGACTCGATCCCAGGACTCCAGGATCATGACCTGAGCTGAAGGCAGTCGCTTAACCAACTGAGCCACCCAGGTGCCCCCTGGTTACAGAGAATTCTAAAAAAAAAAAACAAAAAAACAAAAAAACACTACTTACTCATGGAGCTGTAGTTAGGGCAATGATTAGCAGTGTAGGATCCAGAATCTGGGTGGCCAGGTCTCAATCTAGGCAGGGTGACTGCCTATCCCTCAAAGACACCAGGAACAATACTTAATTTAGTAAAGGCTTAGTTTGCTTATCTGAAAAATGGGGACATATTTGCAATTTTCCCTTCATAATGTTAATTAATGCAAGGGTTACGTGATGCTCGCAAACAGCTTAATGTGTGTGAGGACAGTGATGATGATGAAGAGCCACCCAAGCTACAGGACTGAGGCCTAGCTGGGGAACCCCTTGATCCAATGGCTTTCAAAGTGTTAGCATATTAGCATCACGTGGCGCAGGGCCAGTTTCATGGGTGTGTGACCTGTGTAGTCAAATGGGGCCTCATCCAAAGAAGGGCTTCACACTTGGTTTCATGTTCCGCTTGTTGCCATCTTAACCTTCTTAATTTTTATTTAAAAAAAAAATTTTTTTTTTTTTTTGACAGAGAGAGACACAGTGAGAGAGGGAACACAAGCAGGGGGAGTGGGAGAGGTAGAAGCAGGCTTCCCGCCGAGCAGGGAGCCCAATGCGGGGCTCGATCCCAGGGTCCTGGGATCATGACCTGAGCCGAAGGCAGATGCTTAACGACCGAGCCACCCAGGCGCCCCACTTTCTTAATTTTTAAACAACAGTTCTGTATTTTTATTTCGAAAAATGAGCCCTGCAAATTATGTAGCTGATCCTGCCTGGGGAGTATTTAAAAATCCCAGTGCCTAAGTTCCAACCTATATCAACTCCATCAGAATCTCTGAGGCTTGGACCAGAGATTCTTTTTCTTTTTTTAAGTTCCGTAGATGAGTCTTATATGTAACAAAGTTAAGAACCAGGGCCTTGGTTTTCTGGTTGATGCTAGCAGTCAAGGGAGTTTTTTGCATCAGTGGTCTGTATGACCTTGGTGAGGCAACCTTGTTTTTAGGTATGAATTTCTATTGCAGGAGAATGAACATAGATTCTCCAACTTTGAGTCATGTCTAGAACTAGGCTGCACACGCTGGGATGTCTGCCAATACGACTGCATGATGACAGGCCCTGCAGTCAGACCATAGGAACTTACTCTCATTAATCTGTAAAATGGGGCTTAAAATAACACCTACATCATATGGTTGTTGTTAGACGTAAATGAGATCATTTATATTAGATGCTTAACAGAAAGCCTGACACATAACAAGTGTTCAGTAAATGCAAACTATTATTAATGTTATAATTTCTACAGGTTGTTTTTGGTTTGATTAGTGATGGGATCCTTTGATGACCTAAATGACTCCTATCACAGGAACAGCAAGGTCCTCATTTCAAAGTGCATAATTATCTCTTCTTTAGAGATAGAAGGATAGAAGGCATTTAGTCAGAGGAAGAAGTACAGTGGCTTGAGGCAAGCCCCATCACAAGAAGCAAGTTGTGGATAATTTACTCATACTGCCAAGCTTTCGAATTATTGGAATTTTCCAAAGCAGCATCTGACCGGGTTTTTCAGACCCTCCTCTTTTAAGGAAGACGTGGCTAACTGGAAGGGAAATCTGTCCTCAGTACTCGTGTTGTGTGCACATCAGAAGGTGCCATCTGTCACGGCTCCCCTCCTAGTCACTACCCGGCCAACACAATCCCGCCATTGTCAACTGATGTACTTAGGTTTGTTCCTTGATCATTATTTATTTATCCTGATGTCCGTCATTTTTCATAGTAAAATGACAGAATGGAAACCACAGTTCACTGTATTTAGAGCCTCAAATGCTGCAATGATGCATAAAGATAGGTTTTAAGCCTCAGACGGGGATGAGGACAAAGAGAACGATAGAAGTTGTTTAAAGGCATCAACAAACCATAAATTTGCAGCCTTCATTTAAAATTTTTAATTTCCTATTTTCCTCCATTAAAGAGATCGTTTGGCATTTTGCTAGTACCACAGTGGGAAAAAGTTATGAATGCCCTTTGGTAGAGAATTACAAACAACTGTGTAAATACTAATTTAATTAGAATTCAGCAAGAAAGCCAAAAGCCAGAAATCATTTATCTGCCTGACACCTGGTTATCATGTTTACTTGGCATGGTGGTTCTTAACCTGGAAGCACTTCAGTATCTCTCAGTGAGCTTAAGGCAAATCACACCGAAGCCTTGGCCCTACTGTTGGCTGGTTGAATTCGAATCTTTGGGGTTGGGGCCTGGGATTTCATTTTTTTCCCCTTTGAGTTAAACACTTTTTTAGAGCAGTTTCAGGTTCACAGAAAAATTGAACAGAAAGTACAGTCGACCCTTGAATAACCATAGATTTGAACAGCACAGGTCCACTTATACATGGCTTTTTTTTGGGATAAATATAGTACAGTTCTATAAATGTATTTTCTTTTCTTTATGATTTTCTGAGTAACATCGTTTTTCTAGTTTATTGCAAGAATACAGTCTATAATACATGTAACACACAAACTATGTGCTAGTCAACTATTTGTTATCCTTAAGGCTTCTGGTCAACAGTAGGCTAGTAGTAGGTAAGTTTTTGGGGACTCAAAAGTTATATGCAGATTTTTGACTACACAATGCCTTGGTGCCCTTAACCCATGAGCTGTTTAAGGTCAACCATACAGAGTTCCCATACCTCTTGCCTCGACACGCTTACAGCTTCCGCTACTCTCAACATCCTGCACCATGGTAGTATATTTGTTACACTTGATGAACCAGAATGAACACATAATTATCACTCAAAGTCTACAGTGTACATGACAGATCATGCTTGGTGCACATTCTATGATTTGCACAGATGTACAATGACAAGTCTCCAACAATGTAGGATCATACATTTTCACTGCCCTAAAGGTCCTCTGGGCTCTGCCTGTTCATACCTCTCTCCCTATTAACCCCCGGCAATCACTGATCTTTTTACTATCTCCATAGATTTGCCTTTTCCAAATGTCATATTGTTAAGACTCAGACAGTGTGTGTTCTTCTCAAATTGGCTTCTTTCATTTAGTAATTCATATTTGAGATTCCTTCATGTCTTTTCATGGTTTGATAGCTTTTTTCCTTTTAGAACGAAATAATATGCCATTGTGTCTGGAACTGCCACAGTTTATTTACCCATTCATCTATTGAAGGACATTTTGATTGCTTTCAAGTTTTGGCAATTACAAATAAAACTGCTGTACTACCCATGTGCGGGTTTTTGTGTGGATATGAGTTTTCAACTCATTTGGGTAAATACCAAGGAGCACAATTGCTGGATCATATGTAAGAATATGTTTAGTTTTTTTAAATTTAAATTCAATTAGCCAACACATAGTATATCATTAATTTCAGATGTATTGTTCAATAACAGAGTATGTTTAGTTTTGAAAGAACCTGCCAGACTGTCTTCCAGCAATGAATGACGGCACCTGGTTCTCCACACCAACATTTGGCATTGTCACTGTTCTAGATTTTGGCCATTCTAACAGGTGTGTAATGGTATCTCATTATTGTTTTCATTTGCATTTCCCTGGTGACATATGATGTGGAGCATCTGTTCATATGTTTATTTTCCATTTGTGTATCTTTTTCTGGTGAGGTGTCCATTCAAGTCTTCTACCTATTTTTTAACCAGGTTGTTCATTTTTTTTATTGTTGGGTTGTTAAGAGTTCTTTGTATATTTTAGATAACAATCTTGTATCAGATATGTCTTTTGCAAATATTTTCTCCCAGTCTGTGGCTTGTCTTCTCTTTCTTGTGATGGGGCATCAAATAATAATAATAAATTTTCCCAGATGATTCTAACATGTAGCAGGGTTGAGAACACAGAGCCCCTGCTAGAAATGAGAGAGATCCTTGTAGAACTCTCAAGGGCTACATGCTTTAAGGGTTTGAGAAAATGCAAAAGCAGTTTTTTTTGTTGTTGTTTTTGTTTTTTTTAAAGCCCTACTTGATTCTGGTTGAACCGTATAGGCAGACAATGATGTTGATGCTTGGTTTAAAGAGTACACACAAATACACCTTCAGCCACGTAGGCACAAGTAAACTATCTGTCAGTAGAACTTTCTCATGCTAAAAACAACTTCAAGGCTCCTAGCTCCCTGGGCATGAGCAAATTCAGTGCAAAACACAGGGTGGGTTCTTTTCCTCAGTTGTCTCTCACTCTTAGGCTTTCCCCACTCAGCTCAGCTGTTTGGAGTTCCCCTTGCACACCTCTGTCAGACCTGAGTTCCCCCGAAAGGCAGCCACATTAGCCTTCCTTCATTCCCAGCTGAATATGGGGAGTTTTTCTTCATTATCATCTCTGAAATACAACCCACCCCCTACTCACTGCTGCCTTCAGTTCCTGAGGGACCCAGTATTGCCCCCACAGAAATGAATGTCTGTTTCTGGAAGAGAAGTCTGCCTTGAATCTCTACCTTTACAGAACTGCCTGTACCATGTAGAAGAATTGCAAATGTCTCCTTTATTCTAAGTCCTGAAAGCTCACACCAGTCTAGAATTTGCTTGCTTCCCCTAGGTGTGCCTTCCTGGCCCCTGTTAGATTCTGAAACAAAATAGCCCCCTAAACTACTCAGGCAGTTCTCCTAGGCCAACTGTATACAGGAAGCAACTCTATGAAGAGAGAGCAGGAAGAGAAAAGGACAGAAGTGGAAAGCATTTAATTATTTAATAACCACTTAAAGTGAGCTGCAATACAAATTATCTGGATTAACCCTGTGTGAAGTCTCTTCTTCACGTAGGAGCCAGCGATCCTTATTTATATAAGTCAGATCATGTCACCCCTCTTCTTAGAAATCTCCAGTCGTCTTTTAACTCACTAAGAAGAAAGTCTAAAGTCCTTATCATGGCCCGTGGAGCTCTATGGGATCAGCACACCATGGATACTTCATCTCTGTCTCTTGCTGCTCACTGAGCTTCACAAGCTTTGGCCTCCAGGCGGTTTCCGGGACACACCACACACCTCAGTTTTAATTGCCATTTCCTGGGTCTGCCAGGCTCTTCCCCCAGAGGTTGCCATGCCCTTCCCCCTTCCTTATGGGAGAGACAAGCTGACCCTGCCTGACACATCATAAAGTCCTTGGTTTATAATCTGTTTTCTCCCACTAGGATGCGACCTATATTACAGCAGAGGCTTTGTGTTTCCTGTGGCTGCTTTTCCAGTACCTAGATCAGTGATTATTAAATCTACATTGGTCTCCAGTAAAGTTTCAGAACATGTGTGGAGGGATCTTCCAGATGGCATCTCTTAGCAGAGATTTCTCTCTGGAACACTAAGGACAGCTGTCTGACATTTCCGTTTGACTGTCTTAGCATGTTAACAGATTATAAGTCACAGCAGGGCAGGGACTCTATTGTCTTGTTCACCAGTTTCTCTTCAGCACCCAAGTTAGTGAAGGGGTATAGCGTGTATTCAACATATATTTGTTGAATGAATGGGCAAAATTGAACCCTCTCCCACCCTCCAGACCAACCATAAACCTGGGAGTCAATCTTGACTTCTCCTTATTCTTCACCTTGTACATCAAATCACGTATCAGTCCTTCTAGACTGTATCCCATTTGTATCTATGAAATATATACGTTTCTCTCTAATCCTGTGGCCTTATTCTAGTCTAGGCTTTGCTTATCTACAATACTCCTAGCCAACAAAATACAAAGATATCAAAATATTCTGGGAAGAGAACTAGAGAACCTCTATGAAGATGTTTCTAATGGAGATAGTCTTTAAATTTTCAATATTGGGTACTTTATGGTGTGAGTTGTAATTATTTTCATGTAAGTCACAGATTAAAACTTGCGTTGGGGTGGGGGGATCAGGTGGATATCTTTGGACACTGCTACAGAAGATGAGTGTTTAGAAATGACCAGTGAATGTACTGTGCATGAATGATGGCAGAAAACTGGAAAATTTTGAGAAAATTGGAAAGAACTGGAAAAAACCTATTGAGAAAACTAGAAAAAACTCCACAACTGTCCACAGAAAATGTGTATTGAATTTTCTGGAGCTCAGCAAGAGAGAGAGAGAGAGAGCAAAGAAGCTCCCTTCTTTTGACTTCCCAAAAGGCTTTCTCTCAAAGTTTCGAGTAATGAGTCATTTAGAAGGAACATCTGTTGCATCTAGAAATGGGCTATTGGGAGCAAAAACATTCACTGGCGAACAGAGAATTTGAACCTATGTCACAGGCAGTTTCACAAATAGTTTCTAAGACTAAAATAAAGAGTATTAGCTTTAGCTCTCATGGTTACCAGTGTTCTGTTGCATCATGCCAATTTTACTGTTTTTGTTCTATTATGAGCTCTGCTCTTTAAAATTCCCAAGAGAGATAATCAGAATGGAATTCTGAATGTCAAGGTCACCCAAAACTCTGTTCTCTCTACTCAGCATGCATGTGCATTTGTTTTTCTGCACAGTGATTACACTGAAAATTAGAAGACCACCTTTTCCAAAATAGACTCTCAGTGGCATGATAAGGTGATGAAAAGATAGTAGGCTTTGCAGTCAAGTCTAGTGTGAATTTTTGTCTCTGCCGCTGATAAGATGTGGGAATTTGGGAGTATTTCCCTTTCATTGAATGGACTTGCCACATATGTAACATGGGAAACATAGTATCTACCTCATAGATTTGTTGTAAAGAATACGTGAGTATTTGATGTGCTTATTACAGAGTAGTTCTAAATGTTTTCTCTTGTGGCTTCACAAACTCCAGGCCAATTCTAACACCGTCTCCTGGGAAGGCGGGACAGGGACAACAAGTGTTACGGAAGGAAATGCATCTTGCAGTGGTCCTTGGACCCTGGGGGTAGTCAATGTCAAATTTTGTTTTCTGATAAATGGTGTTCGGAAGGGATCTAGTGTACTTGATGATCAGCCTAGAAGAAAAAAGTTTATTAACCTTTTGTTTGAGATTTGATTTTGCATACAAATAATTAAATAATTAAGCACAAATACGCCAATTATTTATTGACTGACTTCTATGATTCAGGTACGTTTTATGCAATGTTTCATTTAAACCTCAAAACCTCCAGATGCAGTTTGCATTTTTATCACTGCTCGCATACAGAGGGAAGCCCTGAGATGCAGAGTTTTGCTTACTGAAAGTCAGTGGCAGATCCAGTGTTTAAAACCAGGCCTGTCTGATTCTAAAGCTGGGCACTTTTGCTTCACCACTCTGCCTTCCCAAATCATGCCTTCTGAAAGGTGTGTTTGGAGGCTACAGGATTATGTAACAGCCCTAATCAGTATATTCTTATTATGATTTTAAGAAGTTGCTTTCCGGGGTGCCTGGGTGGCTCAGTCGTTAAGCGTCTGCCTTCAGCTCAGGTCATGATCCCAGGGTCCTGGGATCAAGCCCCACATAGGGCTCCCTGCTCGGCGGGAAGCCTGCCTTTCCCTCTCCCACTCCCCCTGCTTGTGTTCCTGCTCTTGCTATGTCTCTCTGTCAAATAAATAAATAAAATCTTAAAAAAAAAAAAAGTTGCTTTCCTTCGCTCCCTTCTATGATCATTCTAACACCTCCACGTTGCCTTTTATTACTTTCAAATTTTGATTCCAACTTGATGTCCAAATAATCCAAACTCCTCCTTCTAAATTGTATTCCTCCTTCCATTCCCACCACCCTCCTTGCCTCCTCCCTTCTCCTCTCCTGCATTTGGTCATTCCAGACCATTAAATATTACATATGAATGTATACATATGCACATATAGAAATGTATCAAATGGGGCGCCTGGGTGGCTCAGTAGGTTAAGCATCTGCCTTTGGCTCAGGTCCTGATCTCAGGGTCCGGAGATCGAGCCCCACATCGGGCTCCTCTCTTAGTGGGGAGTCTGCTTCTCCCTCTCCCTCTGCCCCCCCCACTTGTTTGCTCTTTCCCTCTCTTTCCTAAATAAATAGATAAATAAAATCTAAAAAAAAGAAATGTATCAAAGAACTCCATATCCAGTCAAGAAGTAATGCTGAGACAGATGTGGCTCTTTCCCAGTTGTGTCTGTTATTAGCTCTTGCTAGGGTACCACTCACCTTATAATATATAGTCATGCATCTCAGAACTACAGCAGCCTGGACTAACACTTCTTCCACGTTTTCTCCATGGTTGGGACATGTCTGGTCCAGGCCAAGAGTCCAAAGCCCTTCTAATTTTAGATGAACAATCCCTAAATGAATGAAACAATATTTAACAAGTTGACTTTTTATTCCTTTTCCTTCTGTAGATGCAGATTTTATATAATTTTCTTCTATTTGGAAACATTTCATTAACCATTTAACTAGAGTTTTTAGGGTTTATTCATGACTTACCACACAAGGAGTTGGAAATACTCTGGCTTAAATCACTAGAAAAGGCACAAAGTAGACAGAATTGCAGAATGGGAAAGAATGAAGGTCAACATATATACAAATGAACTGCAATAAAGTGAAATGAAATGAATTTCAATAAAAACACATTCCCATGGATATATGTGATCTGGTTTTGAACTGTTTTTAGAAAAAAGGAAAATAACCCCTTAAATGATAAATAATTAAGTGAACTTTTATATAAAAACTTTATAAAATTAAGATATTAGTTAAAAGGAATTTTCTCTTGCTTTTTTCTGTGAAAATGTCTGCCTAACGTGATTTAGTTGGGTTACTGTTTCCAAGGCCTCTGATTTTTTATTTGCATTTGGTTAGACATTCCTCATTCACAAAAATATCACCTTTGTAATAATTTAATGAGGTTATGGAGAATAATCAATCACATTTGAGCTCCTTTACGCTGTTGAAATCCTAAAAATACATGCTAAAGAATATGTATGCTATAGAAGTATACACCTGAAAGAATATATTAAAGAATATGCGTAATAAAGGATAGGTATATGTTAAGGATGATGCTTTAGTTGGTAGAACCAACTCAACCTAAAAATTATGGAGGTCACATATATTACCAGAGTAAAATCCTCAAGCACCATGACATATATGCAATAGTTATATGCCTCATATTTCAAAAGCAGTCCTTATTTTGATATCTCCTGCTACCATATCAGATGCCACATACATGTTATGGCACATGTCTCAAGTTTTGGGTTGGGAAATACTATCAAAGTACACATGAATAAAATAACAAACCAAAAAAACCCCACAACAATATCCAACGATTTCCTGTTTCCAAGAGATCCACCCAAGGGAAAGAAAATCAGGACACAGAAAGACTGGAAAGAATAAGATGACAAAAAAATCTGTTAGGAAGATATTAACAAAATAAAGGAGAGTGTGGCAATCTTAATAGAGGAAAAGTGCATTTCTATGAATTACTATAATGTATTTTTCTGGGATGAGAGTATTAAATGAGACAGATGTTGCAAATGTTAGAGGACAAAGATTTTATATCAAACTAGTAGATATGGCCTATATAAATCTAAATGCACAGCTATAAAATATGTAAGGCAAAAATATTAGAAATACAAGAAGAAACGTACACACTTACAATTGTTGCAGAAAAATTTAACACACCTTTCTCAGAAATTAATTGATAAAGCATAAAAAGGATATGGGCAGATTTAAATAATATACTTACCAAACTATATCTAATAAACATATAGAGAACTTTGTATCCATGAACTGAAAATATGCATCCATTTTTTATATGTATATGGGTAAGGAAAGTCTCACTAAGAAAAGACTCTACATATTAGTCCACAAAATATAAAAATTATTTAAAAAATGGATGTAATAAGGAGTATGTTTTCTGATCATAATGCAATCAAATTAAAAATAAAGAAATCAAAAAATAAATTTATAGCAAAAAGTCTAATCACTTAGACATTTAATCGTTTCTAAATAAATTGTGGGTTGAAAAGGAAATCAAGAAAAATTAAAATTTATACTACAAACAAACAAAAATGAGAACATGATTTGCACACTGATACCAAAATCAGGTAAGAACAACACATGAGCACATACACATATACATCTAAAGGCTGTTAGACCACAACACAGAAGACACAACTGTGTATTTACTTGAAGATGATAAGATTGTAAAAGCAAAAAAAAAAAAAAAGATGTTAGTTGTCTAGATTCAAAGTCAACATACAAAATTGGTATAATTTTCTATACATCCAGAATAACCAATTTAAGAAGTCAGTAGAAAAGGATCCCATTTATACTAACACCAAAAATCTATAAAGTTCTCAGGAAAAAAACCAAATAGTAGGTGTTCAAATCCTACCTGCAGAAAATTACTTTAGGGGCACCTGGGTGGCTCAGTTGTGTAAGCATTCGAGTCTTGATTTTGGCTCAGATCGTGATCTCAGGGTTGTGAGATCGAGCCCTGCGTTGAGCTCTGTGTTGGGTGTGGAGCCTGTTTTAAGATTATCTCTCCCCCCCTCCCTCTGCCTCTCTGCCATGTTCTCTCTCTCTTAAAAAAAAAAAAAAGGAAAAGGAAAAGAAAACTACTACTTTAGTGAGAGACAAAAAGGGAGACTTGAATAAATAGATAAATACCATATTTCTGCATGGGAAGATTCAGTATGGCGAAAATTCACAAATTCATAATTTGATTTGTTTTGAATTAAAATCATAACAGAAGTTTTCATGGAATTTGATATCTGTAGGAGAAACATACACACGAATTTGGTAGAAGAAAAATAAGAGGAAACTAGCACCCTCAAATTTAAAATTAAGGCATAAAGCTAAGTTAATTAAGATAAAGTGGTACTGGGCAAGAAAGACATAAATAGGTTAATTTAGTTGAGGAATCCAGAATCAGAAAAAATTATATATATATATTAAGTATTAGGGTGTCAGCCTGAATGAATTCTCCACCAAACAACTGAAGAGGAGGAGTTGTCTGATTTTCTGAAGGCTGATTCCAGAGGACCTCATCTAGGAGATGTGACCAAGAGTATGAATAGTGCATATGACAAATGGGCACTTTCAATCCTTGAGGAAATAAATTTTTTAATTAATGTGTTACAACTGTCGACTTTCTATTGGAAAGATTATTAAATTTTATTTCTCATATTTTAGATATTTCAAAATATAAAAAAATAGCACTAGTAAAAAACACTAGTGAAATTTTTAGTGCTTTGACATAGGCAAGACTTTCCCAAGCAAGGTAGAAAGCACAGAAATTATAAAGGAAAAGATTAACAAGTTTTGCAACTAAAGAATTAAATTTGTATAGTAAAAGATACCATAAGGCACAAATGACCAAAAGGGGAAAAAAATGACCAAATGGGAGAAAATTTTTGCTATAAATATAACAAAGAATATTCAAAGTACATAAAGAACTTCTATAGATCAGTGAGAAAGCTCAGTCCAAAAAAATGGACAAAGACCATGAAAAAGCAACTTACAGAAAAAAAAATAATTCGGTAGGGGGGAGAGAGAGATATAGAGACAGCCAGAATGCTCACCTATATTAGTAATAAGGAAATTACAATTTAAAATAATGTGTTTTGTTTTTTGGTCCATCAGTTTAGGAAAACCTTAAAAGACTGATATATTCGGTGTGGGGGAAAGTGTGTCATTGATCACTCTCATATATTGCTGGTTGGAGTGTGAATAGGTATAGTCGTTTTGGAGGTCAATTCAGCAGTATATACCAAAATTTATAATGTGTTTCCCCTTTGACTCAGTAATTCATTTTTAAGCAGATATCCTATAAGATTGCTGGGAAATGTATGTAAAAACATCTTCATAATGATGCTCACTGAAGCATTGTTTGTGACATTAAATTGCTAGGAACAAGCCAGAAGTCATTGAGAGAGAAATGAAATTAGATCACAGTACAGCCATCCAGTGGAATAGTATGTGGTTGATCAGTGTCCTCCAGCTTGAATAATGTATGGATCTTTTCTAAAGCGATTTTTAAGTTAATTCCCAAGGTAGCATGGAGGAATATCTACAAGAACAGACTTTTAAGATAGAAAGTTATCTTAAATGAAAAAAATCAGGTTACAAAACTACGTGCTTAATGCAATACTTTTTAAGACAACAAACTCAAGCTATCTATTCTCTTTCTCTCTCTGAATGCACAGAAAAGACTAAAAATCATATTAAAGTGTTATTAGTGGTTACCTTTAGGGCTTGAATTGAGATGAGGAAATGTACTTTCTCTCTCTCTTTTTTTATTCTCTATGATTCTGCTTTTTGAAATTTATGTTTCAATAAAATTGTGTCCCTTATTTAATTTTTAAAAATAAAAATAATTTTTAAAAAATCTAAGAAATAAAAATAATTTTAGAAAAAGAAAAAAACCCTATTTTTCTAGGATTTCTTTTAATCTTAAAAAATTCACTCTGGGATGGGAGTTATGAGATTTCAGAAGCAAACTGAGCCACACTTCCTTCAAATACATCACTGTAAAATGAATTTTTCATTAGTGATCTCTGAAACCAAGTACTCAAATCATGAGATGCATAAGAAAGTCAAACATTCTTTGTTAGCTTTTTGAAGTATCATTTGTCACTTTAGCTTGCTCTGAAATATTCCGTTATCTGCTTCATTCCATGGAGTGCTGCAGACAAAGTTCAGCATTCATTTTGCTACATATGAAAAGTGCTCCAGGAGAGAGTACGATAGTATGAGCCAAGGGACCTCGAGCCTCACTACAGTTTAGGGCTAAGGAACAAGTCAGAGAAGACAAGAAGGCTGATACCATGCAAGCCTATCTTTTGTTCTGCTGTAAAAATTAAAATATGTAAATTCCTAACTTGGAGGGCAGGAATTAATCTCTCTACTTTGCATACAAAACCGAAATTTAGAGGACTTCAGTGAATGAAAAGTCTGAGTAGCTTCTCCTGCCAAATAGCACATTCATTTATGGTTTCTTACTGGTTATAAGACTTTTACCAAAACACTAGGAATCAGGGGAAGGAGTGAAATGTTCTGAAGAAGAATGCTGGTCTGAAAAAAAATTAAGGTCAAGTTAAGTGAGTAACAATTCACATAGTAGGAATTAGGTAATAAGAATTTCATCAATTTTTCAGGGCAAGTGGGGTTAGTGCTGGTAGTGATGGGGTGGGCGGCTGTCAACGTGCTATGATGGGAAATTCATAGCACATTGGATGGTATGGTACCTTAATGTCCTTTATAAAATGGTATTTTATTTTTCTCTGATTCAAAACTTATGTAAAAATTGCAAGCAAGAACTCCTGTATACATAGTTATATTATTTATCTATATTTAGACATCTAAAATATATATTTTAGGGGCACCTGGGTGACTCAGTCCATTAAGTGTCCGACTCTTGATTTCAACTCAGGTCATAATTTCAGGATTGTGAGAGCAAGCCCCATGTCAGGCTCCACACTGGACATGGAGCCTGCTTAAAATTCTTTCCCTCTCCCTCTGTCCTTTCCCACCTCTCTCTCTAAAAAAAAAGAAAAGAAAAAAGAAAGAAAGAAAATATATCTTTTATGTAAAATTTATCTAAAAAACAAAGCAAATAAATAAAAAACAAATCAGAATCATAAATACAGAGAACAAACTGGTGGTTGCCAGAGGAGAGGTGGTTAGGTGGATGGGCAAAATAGGTGAAGGAGATTAGGAGGTATAATCTTCCAGTTAAAAAATCAAGTTATAGGGATGAAAAGTAGAGCATAAGGGAGATAGTCAATAATATTGTAATAATGTAGGATGACAGATGGTAACTACACTTACAGTGGTGAGCATGGCACGATGTGTAGAATTGTTGAATCGCTATGTTGTACACCTGAAACTAATATAACATTGTATGTCAACTATACTTTAGTAAAAAATTGCAATAAGGAACTCCTGTATACACATTTATATTTACATTTATTTATATAATTTTTTCCAACTCATTTGAGAGTAAATTGGAGACATCATACCACTTTGCCTCTAAATAATTCATTTATAATTCTATTTATAACAACAGAGATGTCATCTTAAATAGCCACAGTGCACTGGTCAAAAATCAGAAAAGTTACCATTGATACAGTACCATTATGGAATCCAGAGTCCATACTCAAATTTGTCAGTTGACCTCAAAATTTCCTTCACAGCTATCTTCTACCACAGTCTAGGATTCAAGCAAGAATTACCTTTACCTATTTTATTCCCAGTAGTTAATTAACTGTTCAAAAAATAGTTCTGCCCTCTATCTGCTGTGTATTGGTGCTAGTAACACGGTAACAGAGGCCAGGGTCCCCCTCAGAGGAGACGGAGGGGAGGCTGGGGCTGGTAGGAACGGAGCGGGTCTGGGCCAGTGCTTGTCCCTGCCACAGTATGGCCGGAGTTCATCTCACGAAGCATTTAGGGGAGATGAATGTCAGTAATCTACAGATGAAGAAAGAGAGCTGGAATATAAAGTGGCAGAATAAAGATTAAAACCTGTGTCTCTAGAATCTCAATCTTGTTATTTATAGATTCCTTTTCAACCTATCTATTCCCTTCCTGAAATCATCTTCAACATTTTTCAGCACATTAACATTCTTTGACATTGTCATGCTTATTCATGTCTTGTGCTTTTGCCCATAAAATTACCTTTTTCTCAAAATGCGTTTTTCAGCTCTTTTGTATCTCAAGATTTTACCTCCAGTTGGCATGGGTTTATGAATTGAAGAAGGTATAATCTAAGCAAACTCTCAGAAGCTAATTCTTATAGGCAGCTGATATCTGAAGGATTCATAAACTCAAATAAGTGCCTTAGATCACAAAGTCTGATTAAAAAAAAAAACAAACTGGTTTTTGGAGTCCAACAGACTAAGCTTTAATCAGATCACATCAATTCATCATCAATGGATTTTAGCTTGAACAAAATCATTTATTCAATTTCTGCAGAGCACAGTTTAGATTTGAATATATGCAGGCTATTTGATCATTCTGGTTTAGTTCTATTTTTAATGCGAGAGAATGCTAGGGGTACCAGATGGAAACCCAGGCTGAGTACCCACAGGGGGTTCAGGTTCAAGCATATCCAGCTGTGTCTGGATGGCTGACAGGGTGAAGTCACCAGCAATCGATTTCCTGGAGGTGATCAAAAAGCCTCATTGTAAGAAGCTCATCCCCAGTGAAGGAAGAGTTAAGGAATGAAATCTTGTGTGAATACAATGGGGCATTTTGAATTTAGCAAGAGTATGACTTCTAACACAACACTACTGGCATCAATGAAGGAAAATGACCATAACCATTTTTCGTTTTCACACTACTCGCAAACTGATGACAGAAATACTTCTAGAAAATTGCTCTCTCAAGTTGGTCAAAATATAGAGGTGTGCCTGCAATTTTCTGCATAAGCTATTCCCAGGAGATTTTTAGTCATAGCTCCTCTTTTTCCTATACCCATTTCCTCAGAAAAATAATCATCCCCCACAGCTACTAAGCCAGGGACCGCTGGCTAACTATCCGACATCCGTCTCCCTTTCCTCTTTCCTACCGAAATCCTGATTCCTGCCCCTCGCAGCTGATTAAGAGGAAACTGACACAAGCCCCTGAGCCAAGGTGGGTAATTAACCAACGCAACCAGCACGTGGCGTTCCCTCCACAACTGTTTCTGATGCAGAAGTGGGCTTCTGACATTTTTGGCTCAGACTAAAGTGAAAGACATATTCCATCCTTGGGCAGGGATTCCTCTCTCTCTCGCTCGCTCTTTCTAGGTGTCAACAAGAAACCATGTTGCTATAGTTGCTGCTGACAAGCATCTGATGACAAAACAAGAAGGACTCGTAGGATAGAGCAAACAGTCTAGACAGCAGAGCAGAAAGTTAGAAAAATCTGGGTGCCTGACGTGATAGCTTCAGCCACTGAATCAGATCACTCTGCAGTTGACTACTGTACTTCCTGTTAGTTGAATAAATTTCCTTATTGTTTAAGCCTAGATGAGTCATGGCTTCTCTTACTGCAGTTGAAACCATACCAAACAATATATTATAGAAACATTTAATTATGAAGACGGAGAACCCCAAATTTTGTGCTAGGCCCAAACAAAACTTAAAGTTCGCCTGACTCATTTAGTGATTTGCATAATTGTTATCATACCACATAACAAATAGATATAGATTACAAATAATGCACACGAAGGACTGATTTTCCAGGGAAGGTGCCATGGAGCAATAAAAAGCATATCTTATTCAGAATTGTGGGTAGAAATCTTATACTCTGCTTATTTCTAAGACAAGGAGCTGCTCATAAATTTGTGATCAGCTCCCAACTGGAAAGGGCCTGCTGTTTATGGAGTACTTACCGGAAGCCGGGCACTGTCCTGGGTGCTTTTTACACACTTGGATTCAAGCAGGCATGAAGAGCAGTGGATATGGAGTCCCGTAGAACTCGTTCCATGGGCACGTGTGCCCGAGCGGGCCAGCTTCTGCTTCATCCACATTCCATGTTTGGATTCCCAAGGTGACTGTTCTCTTAGCAAAGTCACTGTTTCCCAGGGCCCAACTACCATGCTCCAAGGACCTGGCTCCAGAGGAATGTCCAGCGTCAGCCATGTGAAGTATCTGAATCAGCTCTGCCATGCAAACTGTTAAGCTCCGGTGTTAAGACTCAGCCAAAAGTCTAGATAGCGACTCTTTTCATTCAGGTTAATTTATTTCAGGTACCCCCTTGCTAGTTCTTGCCAATGAAACCTGGTCAGCACAATCCCAGAAAGCTCCATCAGGCCTCCCTGAGTTCTTGTCTCAGGGTGGGGAGTGCTGGGGCTGTGACCCGTTGTCTCCCAGAAGCCCTCTGGATTCCTAGGTAACTCTTTTGAGATCATGACCTGATCCAGCTACACGAATTTGAGAGTGCTCACTTTCTTATACTAGAAAAAAAAACCCAAAAAACAAAAATAAGGGGGCTGTCCAAGTAATTCTTCCTTGGGTAAAGGATTTTAAACACTTACATAAAAATAACATAGTCAAATTATAAACATAAAAAGCATGGAAAATCAGATTACACAAATGCTGTATCTTTTTAATGGTCCCATGAAATTCCATCTATAAGAATACCATAATTTACTTAGTCTTCTAATGTTGTTTTTAGATTGTTTCTAATTTTTCTCTATTATAAATATTTATTTGCGATGAACAACAGATGCATGAGTTTAAATGCTCCTGTAACATTTTTAAAAAGTAGGCTCCATGTCCAGCACGATGTAGGGGCTCAAACTCACGGGGCTCAAACTCATGACCCTGAAATCAAGACCTGAGCTGAGATCAAGAGTCAGATGCCGAACTGGGTGAGCCACCCAGGTGTCCCATTTCTGTAATATTTTAAAAAGCCTCTTCAAACTGAAAGACTGAACTCAAGGAAATCCAAGGTCATTGTAAAATGAATTTGGGGACTGCTTTAGAATATGTCACTAAGTCTACTAGAGAGATTGCTCTAGAACGATGTAACTGTTCCTTTTCAGTGCAAACACTATCCAAGCAATGGGCCCTATTTCCTCGTTCTTGACTGTTCTTTGCCCCTGTCATGTTGGACTCCATTTGTCCCCCAGATCTACTTCCTCAGTCTTCAGTGTCACCTCATTGCTTTCCTCAAGGTGACCCTTTTGATGCAAATGAACAAATCTTTTAAATCTCTAAAAGAAAGAAAGAGAATTTTCTTTGAGCCCAAGTGAGGGCAGCTGCCCAAGAAACCCAATCTTCACAAACAACTGAGCCCAAGTGAGGGCAGCTGCCCAAGAAACCCAATCTTCACAAACAACAGAGTACTAGTTTTTACAGTTATAGACTTTTTTACTTCTTGTAAAAGCTCAAAAGATTATAGAATAACATATAGGCAGGAGTCACCAGTTTTAACGTCAAGGAATGCAGGTAGGAGGAATTTTGATGGACAAGCTGGTTTTCCTTGAGGCTACTCACTCATACAGCAGGTGTAGATTGCATGCTTGGTGGGCCATAAATGAGGCTTTGGGTTTAAACAAAGTTTATGTACAGTCATGCTGACTTTGAAATCAACCTAAAATGGCTTCCCTTACATATCAAGCCTTTAGAGAGTTTTTCTCCCATCACCCTTGACCAAGGCCTCGCTCCATTTCCCCAGCCAGGCATGGGGTGCTTCTGCAAGCCCAGGCCAATGCCTCTCTGCACTTGTCCTCAGCTCTTTTTATAACTAACAGCTTGTACCAGCCCCGCTGTCAGGCGAAGCACAACGGGCCGAACACGGGAGGGTTCAAAAGTGTTCTGGGTTGGGCAGGAGTTATGGAAAGTATGAAGAGCAGTGCTGAGGCCAGGTAGTCAAAAATTCGGGAAAACCCACTTTTAGAGCTCAATCTGGCACTGTCCCCAGGGGTCTTTCAGCCATGACACTCTGCCCTGGTGCTTTCTGTCCTCTTTCTGGCCCAGGCTAATGTGTCAGCATCTGCACTCGAGTTGCAAGTTTCATCCATTTTTATTTTTCTATTTGCAAGTATCTGGGCTCCTACATTTTACTGAGATGCACTGGCTTCTGACTCTATTTCTCCTAAGCCTTCTTGGATCTCCTGGAGACCGCGCGCCTCTCCGGCAGCAGGCTCTCTTCCTAATGAAGAGGCCGCATTGCTCTGCCATTTATGCACATTCATATTCATAGAAAAGCATAAAGACAATTTTCTTAATTACAGTACTTGATGCTGCAGCGTGTCCCCCAGTTTTCTGTGTGTGCTTTCATCGGTGTAACAGGCGCTCTGCATGAATTCCACACCTTTAATCGCTGGGCAACGCGCTCCAGGAGAGGGAATATGCGAGAAGAGAAACGGACTTCCAGGATTCCATTTAAAGAATGCTTATTTGACTCTGGTCTTACTGGGTTCAGGGGGCCTGGCTGAGCTGCTGCTTTGTGATTGGCATGTACAAACCAAAATTAAGCTTCTGATTTGCATCCTTCCTTTGCTAACAGAATTCTGTTTTGTATTTACCAGCAACTGAAGATGTAGACCTCACTCTCTCCTGAGACCGCCGTGAATGGAGGGAATGAACAATTGGATAGTCTCTAGCACATGGAGAGAGAAATGCTGCAGCTTTTCACCATAAAATTGAATTTTGTGAAGCCATCACTAAACGGTTACAGATTGTAGAGAAAGTAGAGTGTAGCAGATTCTGTGGCCTCCCTCCAAATGCACTGAATAAAATCAGCGGGTCTAGGTTGTTGGTTGGAGTGCTGTCCTCTCAGTATGGTCTGTGGGATTTCAGAGGAACGGCTGGAGAGCAGAATGAATACCACTGAATACATTTGCTTTTAGCATCTTAACAGCTACATTTCCCTGGGTGGTTTCAAAATTCCGTTTTTATCAGATGTCAGTTTTGGTTAAACTAAGCAGTTTGCAGTTTTTTTTTTTTCCTTTCTGATCACTTACAGGCTAATAAGAGCCAAATATGTCTCATTTTGGCCCTTCCTCATTCATGCCACCTGAATGCTTGAGGGGCCTGCTGATGCAGAGACAGTCTGAGGTCATGAATGATCAGGTCTAAAGTTGGTATCAAAAGTTCTTGTTTGAAAAGAAAAACAAACAAACAAAAAAAACCCTTCTTGTTCGGGTAGGGCTGACCTCAGATTTGCAGCAAGCTAAGGAACCCTTGAATTTTTCTTTCCTTTAATAGTTGCTCTTTCAAGTCCCCAAAAGAAGTAGTAAACCAGCAACACCTACTTCGTTCCTCATACTTAATCTGTTTTCAGTACAACTGTAATTTTCACTGAATCGAAACTGGGATTCAGTCTGCTGCTCTGCTGGGCCAGGGAGCTTCATCATTTACATTCGTGAGTTGATTTATATTAAAGGAGAAAAAGACCGGAGGCAGAAGTCTTGTGAAAAGTGTCTGAGTCAAGCAGAGATTGGAGGGAGGCAAAGGACAATGTGGTGTTTTTCCTCAGCCTTGCACCTAGGTTGGATTTGATCTTCTAGCAAGAGAACATTTGCAGGTGGAGGCTGGAGGCTATTTTCATAGGAATCATTGTTATACACAGAACATAAGCAGTGGTATACAGAACCAGGTTTATTACAAAAGATGATATGAAGTAGGGGAGGGAGGCATTTTATGTGGAGCAGAAAAGAAGTGCAGTCCTTCCTGGCAACTCAGAGGCTTTGTATCTTTTGAAGTCAAAAGAGATGGTTCTGTACGCAAAACTACGTTATCATGGTGAGAAATGGCAGTATGGCATCTGGGGGATGATAACCATTGGTGGTTTGGATGAATGAGTAGGCTGAGGTTGAAGAACAAGATGACACAGGATCTGAGCCATGTGATACACCCTCAGGTCCGCACCTAATAACTGAACGGGATGCTGACGCCCCCTGGTTAGGCAGGCGGGTTGACCAGCCAGTGAAATTGAGTATTAATGTGACTTCATTTGTGTTTGTGGACTGGTGACACCCAGGAAAATTCGGAATATATTTGCTTCTATTTTAGATAGCACAAACACCTATTTGGGGCCCCAGATTTCAATTCACTTGGAAACAGAGACATTGCACTCTTGCCTTGGGAGACTTTGAGTTAATGTCAAATTATTAGCAGAGAAGATCACCCTTTTTGCTGCATTTCCATTATTTTGGTATATTTGCATTTGATATCTTTTTCTAAAATCTGATAAGAAAGGCTTTTTTTATTTGGTTTGTGTGATTTTAACAATAGGAGACTGTAGAAGGCGGTATCCTGCGGTATCCTCCTAAGAGTGACACCGACAAATGTAAAAGCTGCCTTTTGGCAGTCTGGGTGGTTTGTGGGCTGTGTTCACTGTCCTTTGACAGAGGGGTGAGAATGGAGGATGATGGTGCAGGAAGGGAGTTTCATTGAGACTTCTAGAAGGTGAACAGTAAGAAGAGGAGGTACTAAGAGTAACGCTTCAAACATTTAAAGAAAGAATCTGTCACCCTTTAGCAACTTAAGTATTCAAATAGCTGCCCATCTAGTACACATAGTGCATTTTGTATACCACCAGTCATAGTGTTGGCGCATTGTAGATGCTCCCTCCCCACTTGCTGTCTTAAATTGAATTATGTGGATGCCATTTTTCCTAATGGACCGGATTGCCTCTCCGATTCTGTAGATAGGTGGCCTTCACCTCAACTTCCCTCTCATGCTTGCTTCATGGAAGTAGCAGTTTTGATGCTGGGTCTCAATCCCTCTGGATTTTCTAAGTGTCACTCTATTTGACTATATCATTCCAGTCATAAGATACAACAATATTCATTTTTAAAAAAATCCAAATATATGTAACTGACATAGGAAATTAAAGGACAGAGGGACACCTGGGTGGTTCTGTTGGTTGGGCCACTGGCTCTTGGTTTCAGCTCAGGTCAGTGTCTCAGGGTCCTCGGATGGAGCCCTGCCTCAGGCTCCACACTCAGATGGGCAGTCTGCTTCTCTTCCTCTCCCTCTGCCCCCCACCCTCACTCAAAAGCATGCATGCACTCTCTCTCTGAAATAAATAAATCTTAAAATAAACAAAAGAGGGGCACCTAGGTGGCTTAATGGGTTAAGCGTCTGCCTTTGGTTCAGGTCATGATCTCAGGGTCCTGGGGTGGAGCCCCACAGCGGCTCCCTGCTCAACGGGGAGTCTGCTTCTCCCTCTCCCTCTGCCCCTCCTGCCCACCCCCACCACCACTCATGTTCTCTCTCTCAAATAAATAAATAAAATCTTTAAAAAAATAAATAAAGTCTTAAAAAAGAAATTAAAGGGTAGCAATTCATACTAATTCATACTAATAATGTCCATCACTCTCTTATCAGCAAGCAGGACAGTATGAACTATAGCCTAGATGAACAATGTGTGATGTGGGTAAACTTAGCAAATGTCCGATTTGAAATAAGCTGTAGTTCACCATTTAGCTATAAAAATCAGTGTTTCCACATCCTTCACATCTTGGCATTAAAAAGAATGTGTTCAATGTTCCAAGCAAGGGCACTGATTCTTTCAGCTGTCTCAAGTCCTTCTGGTAACTAATTATATTCTTCCCAGAGAAAATGACTGATTGTGCATGAAATAAGGGTGCTTACATTAAATATTGAATATTAAACACTAAAAAAACTCTTTCTCCAATAGATCTAACACAGAATATGATATTTGGAAGAGTTATCTTCATTGATCCTGAATTTTTTTGTTGTTGTTGTTCTTGCTTTTCTTCCCTTCATCTGACTGTTGGGGTGGTGTCTCAAGATATTTCTGTAAACCTCCAACCAGTCACAGCTGATAGGACTAAGAAGCTAAACAAACAAACAAATATTCTAATTGTTATTATTGTCACCGATTACTTTTTTTTTTCAATTCAAGACTTAGTCTTTCTCAGAACTTGGAAGTTGCCACAACGATGTCACCTACCATAATAAGACATGTGACATTCAAGGTTTAGTGTGGGGTAAAAGTTGAAATGTCATTTTAATCATCAATGCTGGAGTTTCTCTGAGAGCAAGTTGGTAAAGGCTGTCATTAGAAACAAGCCGGAGTCAACCAGAGTCTGTTGTTTTTTTTTTTTTTAAGATTTTATTTATTCATTTGACAGAGAGAGAGACAGCGAGAGAGGGAACACAAGCAGGGGGAGCGGGAGAGGGAGAAGCAGGCTTCCTGCCGAGCAGGGAGCCTGATGCGGGGCTCGATCCCAGGACCCTGAGATCATGACCTGAGCTGAAGGCAGACGCTTAACGACTGAGCCACCCAGGCGCCCCAACCAGAGTCTGTTTTTTAATACCTTAGAATGACCAAAGTCGTACTAGATACATAATATATTTTAGATGATGAATAAATGTGTGGATAAAGTGAAGAAAAAATATGTCTATGGTTATTCTGAGCTTCCTATTATTTTATACTTCTATAAACTCTGTTATCTGGGAGTGTGTGTGTGTGCATGTTTGGGGTTAGGAGGGAGCTTTTCTGGCTTACACTGCTATATAACAAAATGTGAAGCTAACTGACTCAAGTGAGAGCCATTTAAAAAGCTCTCTGCAAAAAAAAAAAATCCCTGTTGCACTTGAATTATAGTTTGACAGTTATAAATTTTGTTAGTGATTCTGATAAGAGGATTGGCCTAATTTTGCCATTTGACTAATTTTAAAAACATGTAAATGTCAAAATAATTTTGGGACTCATCAGGAAAACATTCTAGATCAAACTGCTTTCCTCCTTGACTTCCATGATCAACATTTAAATTTTGTTTTAGTAAACATATTATTTTGGAATAATTTAGATTTATAGACAGGTTCAAAGATAGTACTATCATTCTGTTTACTTTCTATTTATTCTAAACCAGAAACAAGTTAAGCAAAATAGTATTTGTCTTAGCTCATTTGGGCTGCTATCACAGAATACTATAGACTAGATGGCTTATAAACAAGAGAAATTTCTCATAATTCTGGAGTCTGGGAAGTCCAAGATCAAGGCACTGATAGATTTGGTGTCTCATAAATAGATGGTAGCCTTGCTGTGTCCTACCTAACATGGCAGAAGGATCAAAGGAGCTTCTGTGGTCCTTTTATTAGGGTGCCAATCCCATTCGTGAAGGCTCTATTCTCATGACCTAATCACTTCCAAAAGCCCCACCTCCAAATACCATCACCTCTCGGGTAGAATTTCAAAATATGAATTTCAGGGGGACACAAATATTTGGTCCATAATAGTATTATTTTCATGCCTGATATTTTCAGGATGTCTTAGTTTGAAAGAAAACAGCCCAGCAAAATTCCTTTTTCAAATGAGCATTACCTGATTTAGACTGTTATTCTGCTCTTGATATCCTATTGTAAGCAAGTTAATTTTCCATAGTTCCTCTCACATTCCTCTGTCTATGCCATCTTATGCCTTCTCATTTGCTGAGGTGTGCTTCAAATGCCTCCCTTTCTGTCTGTTCCAACTGATACCTTCTCTTTCGTATCTTACTATGAACGTTCAAGTCAAATCCCACTGCCTCCTCTTGCTGGCTTAGCCTGGAAGGATCTCTCTCTCAATTTTCTTGGCAACTATTCTCTATGTCAATAATTGGGGAATTTACCACGTACTTCCTTTTTGCTTCTCTTGGCATCTTGAACTGCTAGTTAAATATTGTGCTGTTACCTAAATTTTAAGTGTTTGCATTTGTTTTTTTAGTAAGATCATAAATTATTGAGGATGATTATTATTGCCTTTTCGTCTTATCCTAGCATGTAGGAAAGTGCTTTGCACACATTTCTTAATGAATATTTGTAACTTGATATGGTTGGAATTCTGATTAGTTTTGAGTCTGATTAGTAATCATTAATGTTGAGAACATATCCTTGGCCATGTATCTTATAACTACTTTTATGTATCATTTAATTTAATCTCCACAGTGCATGCATAAATTAGGTGTTTCTATCTCTGTTTTACAGGTGCAATGATTATATGTTAAGTACTTATGAGTTACGTAAGAGAGAATGAGGAGACAAAAATGAATTGACAAGATCCATTATGGTTCACTAGTATAGAGAAGCAACTTTTTTGTGATTCATAAAACTGTACCATATTAGAGGTGTAATAACTGATATATATATATATATATGCAATATCAGCTCTTTGAGATTTTAGAAGGCAATCTGATTAGAAATACAATGAGATCTGTTCTTGGTGTCTTTCTGATGATGGCATCTGATCCACCACTCATTAGAAAAATTGTAGCACTGAATGGTACCTAAAGCAAAGCCTCAGACAAGGATTTGGGTGGACATATTACATGTTGGAAGTAAATTCAGGAAACAGAAGTGAGAAAGTTGGGAGAGTGGGACAAGGAAGGAAGAAAAGTGAATGAAGGGTATGTTTTTGAGTTGGCTACCAATGTGGAGAATGGGGTCTCAATCATGCTGAACCTTAAGAACCATTTTGAAGATGTTTCAGAAATATTCCACCAAAAGAGAGGGTGGAGTATTTGTCCCTCACTGTTTCCCTCACTTTTCCCTCCTCAGTTCCTGTCTCTCACCGAAGGGGTGCTTAACCCCTCTCTAATTCTTGGCTGCCTATCCTCAAGCTGAGTAGTTTCCACAGCTTTGGAGAAAGCTGTGAGGAAGAAAGCAGTCACTTTGGTTTGCTGGAGATGGGAGAGTGTCCGTGGGTGAGGAACTGTCCACCACAGCTGTGCTGAAATCTTGGGGGCTAAAGAGGAGATGGAACACAAGGCTCCACAAGTGGCTTGCTACCACCATGCAAATCTATTTGCACAGATTCATCTACATTACCTCAGCTTTTATGACAAATCTAGCAGCAGAGTTGGCAGTTTTGTGGAGTGGATGGGGTGGGCAGATTGAGCATTGAGTGGATTTTCAGGTCAGAGGAAACAGTATTTAATCATGAAGCTGAACATATTTTAAGGTTAATATGAAAAGGTAGATGGTGTTTGAGATTTAGGAGGTCTAGGACTTTTCTATATGCAATTTACACTCTTAATAGTTATTATCTGTTGTATGAAATTCTTTCTTTTCATTAAATTTAATCCTTTAATAAATACATTCATTTACATCCATTAATAGATATTTGTGGAGGATCCATTGTATGCCAGGCACTGTGCTAGTCACTGTGCTTTGCTAACCACAGGAGCAAAAAACATGTCCTCATTGATTTTTACAGCATTTTCAGGCGTTCTGGGAATGAGGAATATGCTATTTGGTATAATCACACTAAACTAATTACCTGGGGGAACTGAGAAAAATTTACATAGGCTGGAAGTGTTATACATCATAATATAAGAACAAATAGTTTGAAAGGTAGATAGTGGTGGCAAGACTCTTTTATTCTTGAATAAAGAGGATTCAAAGAATCCTCTCTTGTTCACTGAAAGTTACAGTGCTTCAAGAATATTTTTTATTTTATTTCCCCCATGTTTTCCAAGTATGAAAGAATGAGGTCATTCAAGCGAAGCTTGAGATTTACTTAAGCAAGCATTTCCTTTTACATGCCAAAATGAACTTTATCAAATGGCATCTGTTTACTAGAGCGGTGGCCCCAGGGACTAACTAAATCCAGTTTCACACAGAGCCGAACTTTATAGTCTGTATATTTTTGCCTGTTTATTCCAGATATATTGGAGATTACTTGGAATTACAAAGGTAATGGAGCAATCTGCTTTACAATAACACACAAGTATTTGAGTTTACTTTGCTATTGTTAAAAAAGGGACAGTTAGAGACATTTGAAAGATTTACTTCAGTCTTGCCCAAACTTCAGCTTATTTAACCCTCATGGTTTTTGTCTTATCTAATGTCAACATTAAGTGAATTCATTAATAGCAATGACATCATGAATTTGATGAGGTAGTTATATTTGTTTCATCCAGTACACATTAAATTTATTATTAAAAAGGGAAATGTCTATCTGTGTATTACTTATAATCATCCCAACCAACCAACAAACAAACCTAAAGTGGATCATGTTGAGTGCCACTGGATTAAAATGAAGTCTTCTAGGCAAGTGGTTTAGGGTTAAATAACACCAACAATTAAATAATTGTGAAGAAAAAGAAAGCTGAAGAGCCAGATCTCTCAGTTTGATTCTTTATTGCTCACAGTACACATATTGGGACAGACACACAGTTTTCCACAGCAGCACACGTAATACTGCCCTTTCTTATAGAAGAGCCTTTGTTCCACAAGGACACAACAGTTAATTCCCAAGTAATGAAGCGAGTCAGCATACAACTTTCTAAAACTGATAGAAGGAAGCCAATACATTCAGAAGCACATCATAAGCAACATGCGAGTCTATGATGTCGTCAGAAGTAATCTAAAGCTAAGCACTAACATGCTTTTCAATTTTATATTTAATCTTGAAGCTTAAGCTCATGAAGGGCCTAGGTCCCTGAGCTAGCTCTGATTTCTATGGTTAGGATAACTTGGTAAGTCCAGCGTTGTTAAGGACCCCTGAATAATATACACAGGTATAAATACTTTTAAATATATTGTGACAATATGATATAGAAACAAAGATATATATATATATATATGTATACAAATATATTTTTTCCCTTGGAAAATCAAGACTATAAGAACACTTTTAGAATTATAACACCTATAAGACAAATCGGGTAGTGTATTTTCTATAAATAATAAATGAAATTCACAAAGTTTAGAAAACAAACATGCTGACCTAGAAGCTTTATTCCCCTTCATATTCATACTCATACTGTATGGGTGGAATATTTTCTCACCAAATATAAGTTGACTTCATTCACTTTTCCCTTAGTTGGAGCTTTATTGGTAGTGGCAAATATTAAAGGACTAGCTGCCTTCCTTAATTAATCCCTCATGAAATGGACATGATTTGGATATCTATCCTTAATGTCCAGAGGCCTTCCCTAAGATCTGTTACATCTGTCTCCACTCATCTTATTTCTCCCACATGTAGTTTTTCCTTTAAATATCTAAATCAAATGTATCCTTGAAAGAAGTTCTACCTTTTCTCCAAAGTCTTCCTTAATTACTCCAGGTCCCACTAATGCCCCTTTTGCTCTGAAGCACTCAGTTATTTGTAGTCTGAAATCATACAACTTGGCTTCCAATTATGTATTCTGCATTTCTTATATGTTTCTCTGTTAATATGTTGTCACTAAATTATAATCTCCTGAGGGCAGAAACAATGTGTTAGTCTTCTTTATTTTTCATTATTAAATCAGGAGAATTATTAAATTAGGACACGAAAGTGTTACTGAAATTTCAAGCATTATGTATATATAAGGGATAGTTCTGACCATGATCCAGTACACTTAATGCAGTGCCTTTCCCTGAGCTGAAAACTGTTTAAAAACAAACAAAAAAACCCAAATAGAACTAGCTATCTTATTGTGAGGCTAGATTTACAGGCAAATTGGGCATCACCAGAAAATTTTTTAAAATATATGCCTTAGTTTGGGATTGATTTGTTCATTAATTTAACAGATACTTAGGGACATCATCCAAGTTTAAATAATTTGTGGAATACAAAGATGAAATACGCTTACTCACGAGAGGTTTTCCATGTAGTTGCTTATCAAGAATTGTGCAATAAATAAGAGCTTTAAAGGCTTTACATGAGGGACCAGGACTCAGTAGTTTTCCAAGGTGTGGTCAGGGGACTACAGGCATCAAAATCACCTAAAAAGGGAGAATCTCTTGGGGGGCAGGGCCAAATGAAGTGCATTTTAAGATAAGCTTCCAGGTCATTCTTATATGTACCAAAGTGGGAGTGGTTTATTATTGCTAGCTAAGGAATGAACAGAACACTTGGCCTCTTTACTGGAGCATCTAATGCCGTTCCAGGAATCTGGAGAATATTCTTATTGACTTCTGAATTCAGACCTCTGGTTAGGTGGATTCTTATTCTGATACCATGTTGTATCTCTTTTTCTTTATTGGAAAGTTTCCATCTTTATCAGTAACAGTCCATAACATTCTTGAGAAAGTTCACACTTTCTCTTTGTTGCAAGTCAAAGAACAGTCACATGCACAAAAGTTAAGTCCATTATTCCGAGAGGAACAAAATAATCACTTAAGAGTGTTGCTTCGGGGCTCAAATAAGCTGCAGGAGCTCTAGCCAACTCCACTGCTTAGCCCATCCTTCTTTTATAATTTTCAAAGTGCTTTCATTTCCATTATTCTAGTGGAGAGCCTGCAGTATGGACTTGACCCAGATGCCCCTCCATGAGGACACACAGGTGAACATTACGCGAATTTGGCCACAAAACTGTCTTTTGTTTTCTTGCTGAATCCAGATTTGACAGTTCCAACAATGTGCTGTCCCAGCTGTACCATTTCACTGAGCCCCTTTAATTTTCCAGACCGGATTTCTACAGCATAAATCAATCACCCCAGGTTGGATTGTCCATGAATGTGTTTGGTGTAGAAGAATGTAAACAGGCCTAACAACATTGTATACAAACATTCATGGCAACTCTTTTCAAGAGAGATTATTTGAATATCAAAATTAGAACCACCAAGATTTATTTACGTCAGGATAGCCCATTTGGTGCTAACTATTCCCTAGTGTGCAAATTTGTAAATGAGATTTTCTGCTAAGTGATTTGAGATTATACTTACAGACCGAACATATAAACAAAAATATTACAGGGCCTTATCTGACCTTTTTTCCCGTGTGTAATCAATGAAATTAACAATTAAATTAATTGATATTTCTAATTATAGTTCATAAAAAAGAATCACAATACATAAATTATCTTAACAATTGCTTCTTTAAAACATTTTTGACACCTCTATTTGTATTCTAAATATTGCCAACTGTTATATCTTGAAATGGTATCACGTTGGTTTTTGTTTTTCCTCATTGGACTATGAGATCCTTAAGAATGGGAAGAGCCTTTGGTTCCCTTAAACACGTCTCTGCAGTGGTTTTTCACATGTGAAGTGTTCTTCCATTGGCTTCTCACTGAAGCTCTGAGATGCAAAACCTCCGCTTGGTTCTGTGAGGAAGAAGCCACATCGAGCTGCTCAATTCTACACCTGAGCCCCACCATGAAAATGGGGACTTAAGTTAAATTGAAATGTCAGAAGCATCCGTTTTCCCATACTTGGAACATGATTTTATGAAAACATGAAAGTATTCAGAACAACAAAATATTCTCTTACATATAAATATATTTGAAAGAGTATTTGCACTTTTCCTTAAGATAGTTCATGTCCAGGTTTAGTCTTGAATGAAGTCAGATGAAATTGCCTGCTCTAAGGAAAACCATGTTTTAGGAGAGATAAGAGTTTGATTGGGAGGAGGAGTGGGGGAGGGGAGGAGGGAGGAGAGAAAAATGTATTTGTTATTATAGAGCTCTGTAAGACTTCTTCATGAGTATTATTCTGAACACTTACATTCCCTCAGCCAAATCTTGGTTTTGATGGCTATTTACTGCAGACAACTAAAGATAAACAGAGAACAAATGGCTAGAGCTTTTCATCCTCTGCTTCTTCCAAGAGAAATGAGTGATTCCAAACATTTGAAAAAGTTTTCTTTGAACCTGGGACTGACCAGTTGTTTGTGGATGCTCTTTCACACCTGGTTTCCTTACTCTGTGTACGAATATTCCAACCCTTTGTGAGTTGTAGTTGAGAGGCAAAAATAATGTTAAATATAGTATTTATAGAATTCACAGAATCATGGGTAGACTATCTAAAACCTGCTTTTCCTCCAAAAGTTAATATTGTCTCTCTTCTATCAAGTTTACAGATTTAACAAAAGAATGATGTAACTCTTTTAATCTTTAAGAGCAGACCAAAATTGCATGGACCCACCTTTACTAAGACATACTGTCCTTAGTATTCCAACACATTCTTCTGAAAATGAGACAATTCAAGTTTAAGATTCAGTTACGCTAAACCTTATGGTTAAAGTTTTACTTTTACTTTACTAGTTGTTTAGCTCAAACCAGCCATTTGTTTGGAAATATTTTCAAAGTGTATTTTTCTGTCCACTTAGCTTGTTTAAGAATGAACATGGTTTGGACTTTTCTCATTTCTCTTCAGCATATTTGTGTTGCAGTGAAGCTCTAGAAATACACTCACAATACTGATGGAAGAAGTCTTAAGAGGGAATTTACATTTGCTTGTTTTATTTGTGACCTGTGACCTTTACCTAATTACCTCAGGTGCAAGATCTAACCAAAGACATTCAGCAATTAATGAAATTGGAAGTAATAAAGCAACCCAAGGGATTTTATTAAGGGAGGCCCTTAATAATAGTGCTCTACTCCATCAGCAATGTTTTTCAAGTTCTTTATTTTTCATTTGATGGTGTATTAAGTTTTGATGATTTAAGGAAATACTTTTTGATGATTTAGTACACTGTGATAAAGAATACTTTAGAAAGTCCTATCTCTTCTGTGTAAACCCAACTACCTATTGGACATTGCATGGGAACATTTAATTTCATAACGGCATTTGCTTTAGAGTTGAAACACTATGAACTATGTTCTCTTGAATTTCCCATGCGGTCTAAAACTAACAGGTTATTAGCAAATAATTCTTTAAAAGTGGAAATGGAAAAACTGAGCCCCTAAATTAAATTTCCAATGGTGAGAAGAGTACATTGTGTTCTGTGTATAACATGTAAAACTAATTATAATTTTTTTCAACACCTAATATTACACTCAGCAAAATATTTAGTTTTTTAGTTATTTAGCCCATCGGGTCACAAGTTGTCATCAGAACAAAAAAGAAAGACAAATTTTCTCTGTTCGGTATCTACACAATTTAGAGAAGCTGCATTGATCCCTGATCCCTGATCCCTGGTTTTATTATCAGAGAAATCACAGCTGTAGTGAGACTGTGGTGAAGATAACGTGATTTAAGTACCTACCAGCAAGCCTGAGACGTAGCTTGTTATGATATCAGCCCCTTTCCCTAACAAAAAAGCGAATATATTCCAACCCCCTCTGTTAAACAACTTAGGCACAGGTGTGTGTATGTTTGTATGCAGATGCACACGTGCCTGTGATTTGGGGTGGGGTCACGCTGGTGCTTCTATCCATATAATTCCAATATTAATATTTAATCCAAGATGAAAAGTCAGTTAAAATAGATTTCTTGGTGTCATGCAGATACTTTTAGTGTATTTCCCATAAACATTTGCTTGCATTTGTTGACTGATACAGTGACAGGATAAGAGTGTCTTCCTGGAATAGATGAGGCCAGTTTTCTCAAAAGCATATTCTGGTCTGATATTCTGGATGGCAGAGTCTCCACATAGCAGAATTTTAAAACTGAAGTTTCCAAAATAGAAATGATGTATTCTTCATAAAGAAGGTGGGGAGGGGTAATTGTCATTAGTGATTAGGTTTACAAAAAATCCATGAAATAGGAATATAGGCTGGAAAGGGCAAATGCCAGTACCCAGTACTTTCTGACTTCACCATTAAAAATGAGCTATTATTGAACCATCACCAAGGAAATATACTTGGAGATACTGATTGGCCAAATCCCAGAAGGTGAGCCATCTGGAAGGGATTAAATTGGACCTTGACCCTATGTCTTGGGCAAATTCACATTCACACCCTTCTTATAATCACTGCAATAGAATAGCAGGTATAAGTCATACATAATAAAGATATTAATGATGAGATGAAATCAGTTTTAGCTCTATTAAAAGTAAAGCCAACAGAATTTTGCTTTGCTTTGACTTAGAATCTGTAAACAAACTATCACTAGTATTAAAAAAAAAAAACAAAAAATGGAAACCTACAAATGACAAGCAGGCAGGAAGAAAAGGCAATTGTAGACAAGTTAAAAATCCATAGACTACAATGCTCTGAGGGGAGTCTTCATTTGGAAGTGTAATAGACTTTGGCTGACTTAGAATAGCAACTAAGCTTTTGAGAATGTTTCAGACTTTTAAAGCTAGATTCACTTGAAGGATTCACTTGACATGGCTCAGTAGTTTTTACACAAGAATGCTCAAAAAGGATTTTCTTCCTTAAAAATTTTAGAGAAAAAGTAAAGCCTTATCTTAAATACTGGGTCTTGGCTCCACTTTTCAATAATTACTTACATTGTTAGTTTGTATCTTCATAGTTATTTAAGCTGCTCTTTCTCTTGTCTCATCCATCATTTTGGAGGCTCAAAGAGTTGGTTAAGAGCTGGATTCATCTAAAAATCACATCTACATGTCTTCTCAACTTGTAATTCTGGCTATTTTAAGGTTTATTTTACATTAGAGTTGAATGATGACATCTACTTTATAGGACATAAAAATTATCTCAGGGGATGAAAGGTGCCGCCGAGAGAATATAGTCCCTGCTAGGGTCACAGCGTTGCACGGTGACAGATGGCAGCTCTGCGTGCGGTGAGCCCAGCATAATGTATGCTGCTGTCAGATCACCGCGTTGTACACCTGAAACTAATGTAACACTGGGTGCCAAACACACTGGAATTAAAGAAAACCATCTCAGAATTTTATAAGGATTATGACATTTGTTTTTGTTTTTCTTACAGGGACTCTGTTTGAAATCTCATTTTTACTCAATAAATAATTTTTTTCTATTTTTCCCTGTAGTTTCAGATATTCATGAAATAGCACTATACTGTGTTAAAATGAAATGCTAAATGCAAACATTTAAACATTTACACGTCGCCAAATTACTAATTGTACCAATAACTTGGGGGAGTTTGAGAAGTTACATTTATTATGAATAATGTTAAATCAATGTCTAGATTTTATCTAAACTTCACAGCCCCAGAAAATACAGTGAATTTCTCAGATTCAATGGAAAGAGCTACACTTTCAGTATCTATCATTTGGCTCTTTCACAAATCTGCTCCATTTTGGGGGAAACATTTTTGTGATACTAGAAGGAAAATATGAATCATTCTTATGGGTTAAAGTATCTTGGGCCAGGATTTATTAGAGCCTTAGCAAAGACTTTATCTGCTCTGTCTTCATGTACAAGTATTGGCTGTTTCCTCTTGGGCTGATAACGGCACAGATTCTCATTTACTCTGTGGTCCATTTTCTTCTCATTCATGAATCAGCTTTGGCTAAAGGTTATTTCAGAAGCCAAGCAGGTATCATCAAAAGATACTTTTGTGGCAGATAAATAAGTATCAGTGACAGTGATATCATCAAGCTCTGTGCTGAAGGGATCTGACTCCTTGATGACACTGTAATTTAGGGCCACACTGTAGTTAGTGGGTTTCTCCACTGGTTTCTGCTTGCATTTGCAGAGCTTTCCGAAGGCTGCACGGAATTTCTGGGACATGAGATTGTAAATCACCGGGTTGATGGCACTGTTGAGATAAATGCAAATTCTGCAAAAGAGCAAGAACCAATTTTCTTGGAAAGGGCTGGAGAGAAATGAGTTGACAACCACAAGAGTCCTGTAGGGCATCCATAAAAGGGCAAACAGAATTACAACCACTGCCAGCATCTTGGTGACCTATGGAGAAATAAAGAGAAATGCAGTGCAAACACAAATAAAAACAAAACAAACAAACAAATGAAAATAAAACACCTCCCTTCCCCTCCCAACCCCTGCCAACCATTAGTTCCCAAGAGGTAGTCTGAGACAAGGGCTTAAATGCAGGCAGTTTATTTGTGAGATCATCCCAGGAAGCAGGATTAAGGGTAAAAGAGAGAGTGTGATAGAAGAAAAGCTAAAACAGGGTGTATTATTGCGATGACTCCCCCTGTGGGCAACTGTGGATCAAGTAATGCATTTCTGGATTATCTGTCCAGGGAAAGAGAGGCCGGGGCATTTATCCACTGGCTGCCAATCTCCGCTTTGTTGAGGAGTGCCCTTGGGGGCTTTAACTGGCCCACACTTCCACGATTCTCCTGCATGGAAACTCATGGGGGCTTTAAAGAGAACCTTGAGGCAGAAAAGATAGACAGTTAGGGGGCAATGAATACCAGACTCAGGATGTTTTCTGCAAGCAGGAACCATCCACTGTAGCAATGGCTGAAATCAGGGGCCAGCTAAGAGAATGCGACATAGGCCACCAAAAATGTCTATGACAAGTGTTAGGAGACCTAGGGTCTAATCCCGTCTTTACTTACCTTATATGTGGCCCTGAGAAATGATCTTAACCTTATAGCTCATCTGTAAAATGGAGCCAATATTGCTCCCCTAAATCAAATGGGGTAACACAATAGTTGGAAAAGGATAAAATGTCTTTTAAAAAAGCCAACGGTTGTTGAACGTCTACTATGTTCCAGACACTAGATCTAGTTATCACATTTAAAAGGCTGAAAATCCTCCAAAATAGGTATTGCATCTTCCATTTTTCAAATTAGAAAATGAAATGCAGGTGCTGGTAGGTACTTTGGCGGAAGTGGTAGAGTCTTAGAGCCGGGACTGGAAGCCAAGTCAGCCTGGATCCAAAGTTTTGCCCTTCCCACCATACAGCTCTCCTTCAGGGTAAAGGGAGATGCAGGACAGAGAAAACAAACTTTGAAATTTTATATAGAGTTGACCCTACTCCTAAGAACAAGCCATGCACAGGAGCTAGGACAGTAGGTAGGATGAGGTTAATATCCAAGATTGCCCAGGGACAAGATTATCAAAGAGCATAATTTAGCAGATTCTGGAGACTGACCCGGACTCAGAGTTAGATCATTTGGTTTTGTCCATGTTAAGTGGTTTTAAGACCTTAATGAAGTCATTCACCTGTACTTCCATGTCTACATCTGAAAATATGCCTGATCATATTGTTCATTTACTTCATAGAGATATTGAGAAAGTAAAATTTAAAAATAATGAACATGATAAGGGCTTTGAAACTCTAAAGCACTATGGAGATATTATCCTTTGGTTAATGACAATATAAAGAGACCATAATATTTCAGTTCTATGGAGGACGTATTAAAATTGTAGCAGTGGTTACCTTTGGGTGGAGAAGATAATAATTGATTGCTTTTCTTCAAAAGCAACACTTTACACATTTTAAAATAAGTTTTCAAGGGCCCCTGGCTGCCTTGATCAGTGGAGCATGCAACGCTTGATCTTGGGGTCATAAGTTCAAGTCCCATGTTGGGTGTAGAGATCACTTAAAAATAAAAATAAAAAAATCTTTTACCTCTGAAACAAATAATACATTATATGTTAAAAAAAAAAAAGAAGAAGATAGCAGGAAGGGAAAAATGAAGGGGGGGGAATTGGAGGGGGAGACGAACCATGAGAGACTATGGACTCTGAGAAACAAACTGAGGGTTCTAGAGCAGAGGGGGGGATGGGTTAGCCTGGTGATGAGTATTAAAGAGGGCATGTACTGAATGGAGCACTGGGTGTTATGTGCAAACAATGAATCATGGAACACTACATCAAAAACTAATGATGTAATGTATGGTGATTAACATAACATAATAATAAAAAAAACTAATGATGTAATGTATGGTGATTAACATAACATCATAAAAAAATTTAAAAAAATAAATAAAATTTTCAGTTACCTCTAGTCTCTCACAGACTTTGAGAAATTCCAGCTTTCTTGGCCCAGACTTTCTAGATGTTCTGAACTTAGAAACTACCCAAAATGGAAGGAACAGATTCTTCCCCCCATCCCTTTTGACCTTCCAGCTGTTTTACTAAGGCTAGTACTAGAAGCTTCTATCTTGTTCTGGCATTGAGGGGGATCCTGTTTTGAGAGAGGGCTTTTTAAAGGTCTTTAGTGTAGAAATAAAGATTCTACATCTAGACACGTACTCTGTCATCAGTATCTACTATAAATTCATCTTCCAACCTTGTACTTAATCCTGGTAATAGAATCCATCTTGATCTCCTGTGTTGGAAAACCTCCCTTGTCTCCCTAGCACGTTTAGTCTTCTGATCCTGGGGCTCTGTTTTACTCTTAGCCATATCTCTTCTACCTTAGCTAGGAAACCCCTTGTATCCTACATTGTGGGAGTGAGGCTACTCTCTTGCTGTTATTCTTCCTGGATCTGTAGTAATTGCCTCTTTCCTTGGCTCTCCAAATATTTGCTGTAAGACTTTTCATCTATGGGCACAAATAGGCTTTGTCTTTTTTTTTTTCTTTTTTAACCATTACTGTCTCTTTTTGAACAACTTCTACTACTTCCTTGCAGTGCCACCTATGAGCTATCCATCTACTCTCAAGGCAGGAACTAGTATTTCCAGTAGATATTAAGAACTCCTTGTGTGCACTGATTCTAAGAGATAGGTACTGAGTATGACAGAAGAGTCTTACTTTGATCTGTGTTTGAGGATAACAGAGACAGCTTCATAGGATTTTTAGGTAGACTGGTGAATTCTCCAAATGCTATAGTTTCTTGGGTTGGCCATAACATTAGTTCTCTGGAATTCCTTTCACGGAATAAGATCGATCCCATTGTGTGATTTTTTTTCCCAAAATAACTTCATAGGTGGATCTTATAATACCATATAAATATCCCATGTGTTTTGATGAACTTGTTAAAATCTTTATAAAGTATACTAATCACCATAAATTGATCAATTATTGCCAATACTCCTCTGAATGCATTGCTCATTGCTGTATAATCCATCCAGTGACATAATCATAGAAGATAAATATGGAGATCACTAGAATTGAATCTCCAGAAGATATATCTTAGAATTTTCCTTTTATTCCTTTGCATGCTAAGAATTTAAGACTGGAATTAAAGTTATGTTTAAGGAGAGCATTAAAAGAACAACCGGGGGAGAGAGAACCAATATTTATTGAGCACCTACTATGAGTTAAGTATATAGCTCTTTTTTTTAAAGATTTTATTTATTTATTTGAGAGAGAGAGAGAGAGAGCACAAGAGGGGGGAAGGGTCAGAGAGAGAAGCAGACTTCCCGCTAAGCAGGGAGCCCAATGTGGGACTCGATCCTGGGACTCCAGGATCATGACCTGAGCCAAAGGCAGTCGCTTAACCGACTGAGCCACTCAGGCGCCCTAGGTATAGCTCTTCATAAATATCTGATTTATGAACAAACTTCTTGTAGATTATAAAATTTATTTTATGGTTGAGGAAACTTGAAAAATACTAGTGATATTCTTAGGATTTGAGTCCATGTCCTTCAGACTATTGAGGTCATTCTTTTACATTTATATTTCCTCTCTGTAAGATAAATGAAGTTGAAAGTTGTGTTTAATTAACTCTTGATCTTCATGTCAAAACCACCTCTATTTAAAATATTTCAATTCATTCACTCAACAGCCAACATTTGGAACATCTGCTGTGTGTAAAGTGTTAAATTAAACTTAATCTCTATGCTGCTCATTCTCTATCATCTTGTCCTGAGCAAAGAACTGTTCTTGCTCTCAAGTTACTCTTTCCCTCCCTTCTAGGGCCATTTTGTCACTTTCCTGAAGCTCTCCCTGCCCTCCAAGAATGTGCCCCAAGTCCCCTGTTCTGCCTCACTCACTGTTCCCTGAGCTTCTCTTCAGACTCAGTGCATGGAGGGTAGTTACACTTCATATTTTGCTCACTGGGGGTAGAGAAGTTGTTCTGTGTGAGAATGTGTAATTTTCACCTTGGTTCATATAATACCAAGTAAAATATTATTCCAGAGATTCTGACTTCTTTCAGAGATTAAGAAGGATTTACTCAGTCAAGAGGTTAACTGAAGCCTAATTTTTTTCTGAGCAGACTTTTAAGATTATGAGTAAATACTTTAATTGGTCCTAGGAAATCAAAGACTTAATTCAGTGATAAATATTCTGAGCTTTAGAAGGAGATATAGTAATTATCATCTTTATCATCATCATCACTCACATCCCTGTCTTTGTCTCCTGTCTAGTACTCCAGGTTCTCTGACATCAGGTCACTGCTTTATACCTGCCAACATCCTCCCACTCCTTGCCAAGGACTAAGCATCCTGTATTTGAATCTCTGCTTGCTACACAATGAGGTTGCTACTATCACATTTGAGTTCTTTATGATGGCTCATGGTAAAGATATGTAAACATTAGCTTATTTAGTGCTTATAATAACTCTATGTGTAAGCTAGTATTAGCTCTATTTTGCATATGGGGAAATTGGGGTTTACAGAATGTATGTGATTTGTCTAAAGACACATGAGTAGTAAGTGACAAAGCTGTGATTCAACCCAAGTCTACTTAAGCCAAAGCCCATGCTCTTTCCTTTATACTTTGCTCTTTCTCTCTATGAAAGTCTTTTGCATTTCCAATGATGAGATTTCTACTGTGTTATCCCCATTGTCGTCACTTAAACACTTAACTTCTTCTAAGCATAAATCCAACATACATGTTGCTGCTAGATTTCCAAACTTAAAGTTTGAATTTCATCTGTCTTTGTGTTTTTCTCTACAATTGTCAGGTGAAACATTGAACCCACATTTAATATCTACCTACCTCTTTTCACTTAATGTCAGTGAGGGAGCACTGTCTTTAAGAAAAGCTACAGTTTCAAGGTTAATATCTCTGCCATGTGCTTCCACAGCCCCCCAGGCAAACTTTGACAACACTACCAAAACTTTTTATTGCAATGATCTATATTTGTCCACCTCTCTAATACATGGTAAGCTTCTTCAGGGGATGAGTAAGTTTATTAATTTCTTTGTCCTCAGGGATTTAGTACAGTGTGTGACAGAAGATAGCCCCCAGTAAATGTTGAATAAATTCAGGCATGGAAAGAATTATTTCAAAATTGTAGACATGATCCTTTATTGGATTTTAATACTCCAAAATTTTGTTAGAGGATTTTTGCAAACATTTTATTTTTTAATATTGAAAAATCTCTTTTAAGTGGAGATTGGTTAATTAATAAAATGAGTCCTTAATACATTTCAGCTTTTTGTTGAAATAAATATATTTTACAAAATTTAGGGAAGTGTGGAGTAAAATAAATATAATGATGTTTCTAAAATTAATCAATTGGAAAATACATCTCCAGTGGGATAATAGAGAATACATTTAATCCCACTCATAATTATTTTTAGTTAATTCCCAATACCTTTGATTGAGTTTAATAACTCAAATTTCTAAAATATTCACAAGTTTTTAGTGTATCCATAGCTTGGATTTTAACAGCTCTTCTTCATTATAGATGCAAACACCTAGAAAAAAATGTTCGGGAGGTCATCTTTCATACACTGTTGTTGAAGTTTTATTTCTGTTGCTATTCCTTATCCCAAATAAAGGGGCAAAGATGCAAATCTGAAAATATCTTTGGGCCGTTGTTTTTAAGCCTTGACAATTTTGCTAGGGCAATGCATGAGATATGTGATGAGAGGAAAGATTGCTTCTTTACAAGCCTCTGTACCAGGACGTAAAATTCCTTGAGAAACAGTGTGATACAATCTTCAGGGGAAAATGATTTTACAATATATTTGGATGGGGAAGGAATTTATCCATTCATTTAGGAGATTCATTTGCATCTGTCCTATGTTCCAGTCAATGTCCTGGCTCTTGATTCGACAATGATCCAGAGAGACATTGCTAATGGCTTCACGTACCTTATAATCTGATGGGTAGTTAAAATACATTGTGATGAATCCAAAGACAGAGAAAAGTTTGGGTTCTATGAGAGCACCTGATCTGGAGTTGAGGTCAAAGGGTGGTTTGTAAGGGCTTTCTGGTCTCAGTGACATCTAAGCCAAAATCTGGAGGTAAAGAGAGGCAGGAAGAGTGTTCCTGCAGAGACTGGATGTGTGTAGCAGTGTGGAGGCATGAGATAGTGAGGCCTATCATGGAGACCAGAAGTAATTTAGTATGCAAGTTCCGGGGTGCCTGAGTGGCGCAGTCCATTGAGCAACCAACTCTTGGTTTCAACTTGGGTCTGATCTCAGGGCCATGAGATGGAACCCCATGTTGGGCTCCGTGCTCAGCACTGAGTCTGCTTCAGATTCTCTCTCCCTCTGCCCCTCCTGCTCGTACTCTCTCTCTCTCTCATAAATAAATCTTCAAAAAATTTTAGTATGCAAGTTCCAGTTGCAGATCATGTGAATAAGTGGAACTCTATCTTTCTCTAGGAAGCTTGTGGAAGCCATTACAAAAGTCATCACTTTTACCTGATGAGGTGATGTCACACTCTGTGGGGTGCTTGGCCTTCCATTGCTAGGACAGGAGAGATGCAGCTGTCAAAGGAGATACAGTGTCGAGTTCTGAAAATGTCAGCTCCAAGAAGCCATTTTAGTAATGAGGAGGTAGGCAGCCACTTTTGCACAGTATAGTGAGGACAAGAAAGGAGGCTGATTAAATTGATTAAATTTAATCAATTGATTAAAACATAGTATTGAGAGAGAGGGAGAGATTGCACACATTGATGGTTGAGGAGAAGAGCAGGGAGGGAACAGGAGGAGCTAAGCAAGGGCCTTTGTCCTTGGCCACCATGGTGCAGGGTTATCTTTCTCATGAGGATCAGCTTGAAAATTTTAAATCAAGCCCTACTATATATATTTTACTCTTCATTATATTTAATTATGTGGAATAGTGGCATATAGCTCTCATAAAAGAGTTTGGATTCAGTCCTTCTCAACACGTCCTTTTGTAATCTTTATAAAACCTCTAGATAATGATCCTACTAGGGATTACTACTTCTACTTCTTCTTCTTCTTCTTCTTCTCCTTCTTCTTCTTTCCTCCTCCTCCTCCTCCTCCTCCTCTTCCTCCTCCTCCTCCCCCTCCTCCTCCTCTCCTCCTCCTCCTCCTCCTCCTCCTCCTTCTTCTTCTTTCTTCTTTCTTCTTCTCCTTCTCCTTCCTCTTCCTCTTCCTCTTCTCTCTCTCTCTTTTTTTTTTTAAATGTGAACTGGACAGATTTCTAACTTCTGATTTTTAAGGTTGAGATTATGGTTCCTTCAGGGGACACTAGTTCAACTTGGCATATATGTGCTGCATGTGAAAAACCAGGCTAATTAAGTTCTCTATTTCAGCCTGCTAAGGATCCTTGTATTACTAACTACTATTCCTATTACTAGTACTATGATTTTACTACAAGTTCTAAAACTATTAACTAACGTTTGTATATTGCTTTTTAAAAAAGTGTTAGATTTATGGGAAAGTTGCAAAGATAATACAGAGTTTCCATCTACTTTACATCAAAGTCCCCCTATTATTAACACCTTATATTGGTATGGTGCATTTGTCACAATTAACAAACCAATATTGATACTTTTTCTACGGAGTTAGTTAACTGCATACTTTATTCAAATTTCATTAGTTTTTTCCTGGTGCACTTTTTCTGTTCCAGGATCTTATCCAGGATACCATGTTATATTTAGTCATCACGTCTCCTTAGGTTCCTCCGGGAAGTGACAGTTTCTCTAACTTTCCATAATTTTGATGGCCTTGATAATTTTGAGGAGTACCAGTTAGGTGTTTTATAGAATATCCATCAATTTGAGCTTGGCTGATGTTTTCTCACACTTAGAATGAAGTTACAGATTTGGGGGAGGAAGGCCACAGAGGCGAACTGCCATTCTCAACACAATATTTGAGTGCATGTTATCAACTTGACTTATGACTAATGTTAACCTCATATCTTGCTTTATTGAGATATAATATACATATAATTAAATTCACCCACTTAGAGTGTATAATTCAAGAGTTTTTAATATATTCCCAGAGTTGTACAACCATTACCACACTCTAATTTTAGAACATCTTCATCATCCTGAAAAGAAACCCCATACCCATTACAAGTCACTCCCACCTTCCCCAGCTCTAGATTGCCGTAGGCAACTGCTAGTATATTCATGGCCCCATAGATTTGCCTATTCTGAACATCTCATTTGAATGGAATTAATCTTTTGTGGTATGACTGGCTTCTTTCACTTGGCATAATGTTTTAAGGTTCATCCATGTTGGAGTATGTATGGGTACTTCATTTCTTTTTATTGCTGAATAATATTTCACTATTTGTTGGAAAAGGGACTGGTAAAAAAGAAGGGTTGCAAGAGGGAGATGCAGAGTCGATTTATTTTTCTCAAAAATGGAAGATATTATATCTTTGTTTGCTTGGGGAGCAATCCCACAGAGAGGGGAAAATTTGTGATCCAGGAGAGAGAGAAAGAAAGACAATTGGAAGAACTGTGTTCTTGAATAGGGAACAGAATGGGGTGCACAAGTGGTGAGGTTGGCCTCTTCTCAGTCATATACACAAAAAACACTTTTTCAATATCTTCCCCTTTTTCTTAGCCACACTTGGTCTAAGATATCAAGATAATGCAGGAGAAAATTCCACCTTTCTTGTCAATACCCTGAATCTTGAATGGAGTCCTAACAGCAGCTAATTGTTTAATTCCTTGTATTAACAAAGTACTTTCATTGTCATCAAGCCATTTTGTGTTTATATCCCTATGAAATCTGTAGGGCAGGTGTTATTGCTTGCATTTTATTGATGAGGGTTGGAAACTGAGCTCAGAGAAGCAGAGAAAGAAGGTCATACAACTCATATATACATATAAGTAGCAAAGCTAGTTATTGGATAGTCTTTTGATACTACACCTAGTTTTCTTTCTAGATAATTACAGAAATCAACGTATATACTGAGCTGAAGACTTCCAATTGTTGTAAATAATGTTTATGAAATACTTGGAAAGGCCAATATTGTTGGCAGGAATCATCAGTAGTCCTGGGATTACATGTGTCTTCTGCTACATTTAGAAAGTACTGATTAGAGAGAAGAAAGTTGTCATAACAAGGCAGATAGGGATCCTTCACACCAATCTATCTCCTAGGGAAAAAAAATAAACAGTAAAATTTAAAATGCAAAAGTAATAAAATGGAATCAAAAATGAAATGGGAACTTTTATTTCTGGGGTCACAGTCCAATTAGTAGCATGTTATTTGTGAGGATCTGGTTACATGGGATTTGGGGACACTTTAATTATCAGAGATTAGTTTATTAATCTGTCCAGGAAGTTATAGGGAGTTGATTGATATCTCAGTTCTCTGGAAGATTTAGTTGGAATTCTTGCATTGATTCAGAAAAAAATTCTGACTTTTGATTTTATGTCTGATTCAGAAAAGATTCCGTGCATGGTCATGGGTCTTGCTATCATCTAGACATTCTTCCTTGAGAGAGAAAAGCTGTGGCATACTGCTGTATGTCAGTGAATGGCCAAGTCTAGTGGGTATGGAAGAAAGAGTTGGAATTGGCGTGTAGCATCTTGGTTTCACAATCCCTCTCTGACCCTGAAGAGATTGGGCAGATCACATGATTTATGTTTGAACCTCATTTTCCAGAGTCAGTAAATGTACAATCTTTATTTCTCCCAAAAGTCTCTCCAGTTCCAACATTCTAAGAAAATCTAACTTATATGTTACTCATGGTAACACAATATTCAGACATGCTTGTGATCATTTTCACATAATTGGGTTTTGTTATTTGGGGGTTGTAAGGCCAGGCAAAGGGAAATAGTACCTGGAGCATAAATATTCCTCAAGGTACTGATAAACTATAGGAATAGATTCAATTCCTAATAACAGAGATTGTCAGTAATTATCTTAATTGCTGCATTCACAGGAAGATGCAGTTTCCTGAAGTGCTGAAGAAATTACTAGAATTCATTTTAACTTCCTGTAGCTAATTAAGAACATGGTGCATCTCTAGACCCAGAACCCTGGCTTCCTAACCTTTTATTATTTTCCCTTTTAAAGTTTATTATAACTGAAATATGGTTGAAGAACTGGAGTCATTGAGATGTATTGGAGCATCACCTTGAGAAGAAAGCAAATAATTGAATCCTCTTTTAGGAGTATTGTCAACTTAAAGACTGAATCTAGAGAAGTTTTAAAAGGAATGCTGAAATAAAAATTATTTAATAACAGGTACCAGGGTCCATTCAAACATTTGGTTGAAATTCAGTGGCAGAATATAAAGATTTCAGGGAAATATTAAATACTGTGGAAAAGCTTTCTTAAAACTAAAAAGGCAAAGCCATGTAAGAGGAGATGACAGCCATATCAATAACTGGTGTTGGAAGACTACCACTCTTACAATGAATGATCTTCAAGAGTGTCAGAACAGGTAACTAATTTGTGGATCATTGTCTTTATTTGTTTTGTATCTCCCACATTCTATAACACCAAAGTTCTGTTTTTGGTTTCATGACCAGAGTAAATCAACAACAAACTTTTATTGGATCCCTAGTATACAAAAGTTTGGGAGAAGTCCTTAGTAAATATGCCTGCCACATAATAAGTGCTCAATGCACAGTTGAATTATTCCTGAGTAAATATTTATTTTTCATAAATGTTAAAATATAATTGTGGAGGTATGTGTAGGTTTAGGACTCTTTAAAAATTAGCAAAGTGGTCTAGTTCTTGTACTTCTGGCTGGAATATACCCAATTTCAAAAGTGTACTTCCTTCTGGAAACATTCTCTTGGTTAATGAATACAAAACAGTTAGCTTTAATATTCTAATGCCATTCTTTGAAGAGTAACAATACGTTTCGTGTTTGGCTCCTGTCCATGTTCTCCTGCATTGCTACATTTTAACAAAGTGTTCTGTTACTGGGAATATTTTGCTCTCAGATGGCCTTCAGCAAAGTGATCAATGACCCTTTGCATTTTGTCACATTAATTGAGCCAGTTGAAGAATAAACTTGAGACAGTTATATAAATCTGAATTTAGGTAAGCTTCTACACTGATTGGGAGCGCTGAGATTTTCCTCTTCCAGAGGTGTTCTGCTTTGTTTTGACTTAGAGTCTGGCAATGTGGTTTGTAAAAGAGTTATAATCAATGTGGAGTGCTTTGTACTATGGAGTGAGATCATTGGTGGGGTTTAAAAATTGAATGATGGGGCCACCAATGGGCTTAGAATCAACTCAAAGTCAGTTAAAGTATAATAAAAGTGAATAAGGTCAGAGTGGTGATTCATGGTGGGGAGATCATGGACTGTCAAATCCTGCCTTGTGGATTACTTACAGGTTTCTTGGCAAGGAGCCACTTACGGATGCTAATGCATGGGTTCTTGACTCCACCTGTCAAGTACTATATCTAAATATTCCATTAAGAACTTAGAGCCATTCTGGCTAGAATTACAGAGTATTTTCTGGACTCTATTCTGATTAAAGATGTCCATGAAAATAGTAGCAGAGATTCACATTAGAGAAATTTGGGTAGTATTTGGCAATGCTTGGGGAAGAAGTGGGGATTAAGGGAGAAGTAGGGATTACAGAAATAGTGATACAAGCTTTTTAAATATAAATTTGTAAGTGTGGTGCATCCAGTGAAATTGAAAAAAAAAAAAGTCTCCACAATTGTAGAGGTGCTGAGAAAGCAAACTTGTCAAGCAGAGCTGTTCTCTGAGTGCAACATTTGTGGGGACGGGAAATTGAGCTCTATATCCCGGGGGGCCCCGCGCTGGCCCTGCCCTTGGTAGGACACAGCACAGTTGAGAGGTGGAGCTGCAGAAGGACATGTTTTCATATAGAACACCATGTGCGTCCTCCGTGACACCCCCAGATGCTTTACTGAGCATCACCAAATACCAAGTGTGAGGACGCTTATGGGAAACAGAGAGAGCTCTGCACCCAGGGCTGATATGGGATGAACCCTCAAAGCCCATTCTTTCTTTCAAAAGCCAAGTTAGAGCGAGGTACAAACACACAAAGAGTGAAAAAAGTGATGGGACCCTGAGCTATTCTGGTTCGTGAAACTAGAGTTCAGGGCTAAATTATACCCAAACCTCTCAGGGTGAGAGAGAGCCTGAGTGGCTGTGAGCCTCACTTTCTGAGAATCTCTGAGTCTGTGTTAGAGGACAGACTGTGAAGTATTTCCTAACATGTTTCAGTATAGAATGAGGAAAACGGGATGAAAATGGAAGACAGTCTAATCTAGCAATAGAAATTAGCAGATGAGGGAGTAAGAGCATTCAGATATATGCAATGTCTCCTGTGTGCTGGGCAGTGTGCTTGGCATTTTCTTCATATCAGCCCCTACTTTATCTGCATTTTACTGAGGATAAAACTGATGCCAAGAAAGTCCTATGCTGATGAATGAAAGCCACACTTTAAGGGCATGGGTATTTCACTGCAAAGTCTCCCTCTTCTCTTCACTATAATACCTTGAATTGGGGGCAAAAAAAAAATTTTTTTTTGAAGTTTGCAAAACCAAAAAAACAGGTGGATTGAAAGTTTAGATGTGGTGAAGACTGTCAGAGTGGAACAGGAGAATGAAAAATGAATTCCTAGTTCCACGCAAGGGTTATACCTCAGCACCTGCCAGAGCTATCCTATTCCCTCCACTAAGTTCTGAGGGAACATGTTTTTTGAACATTTCCATTTTGTGGGCCCTCCTGTTAACAGTGGAGAACTAAAGATAAAGTTTGCAGCTAGACTTTAGGATTCGCTACAAAACTTCCCACAACACTAGCAGCTATTGTAGTGTGGAGGTTTGAGGATTGGTTACAGTCTGATAGTTGTGGGAGATGAAAGGCTGTCTCCCTTCCTGTTGCTTTGATGTTTTCTTGTTCACAGGAGGCCGATGTTTGGAAACATGCTGGGAAGGAGAAAACTCAGCCAGTAGAATTGGGATTCAAATTATAATAACATCTCAACTGTAGAAAATAAAATGTCATTCTAAATTGTTTCGTGAGCCATCCTGGAACAAGGCTACAGTGCATCTGCTGTGGGTTGAGTGTGCTACTTAGCCTTTTCTAAATGTTCTCTTCCAGGTAAATCACTGGTGAATGACTAAGCATGCGGAAAACCCTGCCTTACCACCTTGCGTGGGTTTTCTTACCTTTGTTCTCTAGGATGTGTTTACTTCTCCTGATCATTTTTCTCTTTGGAACCAGACCTCGGAAATTCTGAATGAGGCATCTTGGCTGGCTGTGAGCTGGGCATCCAGCTGCTGGGTCTAACACTTCTCTGAAGATACTGATCCTTTCTGAGGGAGATATTTCCAGATCTCAACTCTCCCTTGTGCTTCTCCGGCCCTACAGCCTGGTGAGGGTAACACTGTAGACAGTGATCTAGACACACAATCCCTCAGCTCACCCAGCAGGGGATGGGAAATCAATAAGAATATTTTAAAATGTAAAATGTGAATGATGGAGGGGAAGATAGGTAATCTCTAAATAGAAGTAAAGCTCTCAGGGCTGCCAAAGTTTTAGTGGGTATTTAGTGGTCTTGCTCCTAAAGATCTTGGACGAAGTACCTTATCATGGGGGCTAAGAGCACCTGGAAGGCAGCCAGCTCCTTCTCTATCTGTGTCTATCCCAGGAGAGACTACCTGTACCATGCTTGGGCCTATCTGGACCTACAGAGAGAATTTTCTAGCTGTCCCAAAAGAACTCACAACAACAGCCAAATGGGGAAAGTATGTTTCTTTCCTTCAGCAAGTTATAAACTCAACACTTTTCACTGATTTTTAGCTCTCTGATGGCTAGCCATGGGACTCAGAATCAGAAGACTTGGTTTGAAATGTCAGCTTTGTCAATCATTACCCCTCAAAGCTTTCTGAGCCTTGATGTCCCAGTTAATATGTGAATATAATATATTTGAGGATTAATTCCAAGGAGGATGTGAAAACACATTGAAGCATATACTATAGCTTTCTAATATGAGGTGCTGTTATATTCCTTATCCTGTCTTGAAATCTGCGTCCTTGGCAAGGGGTGCTAACTTTATCACCCCTTGTTTGCCTAACAGATTGAATGGAGCTACTTTGCATTTATCTGCTTTTAGCAGTTTGACTAAAAAACCTACATGAGTCTATAAGGTGTCTGATGCAAACCACAGCATGCTGGGCCTGTGCTGTGAAGTCCAAGCTTTTCCCACAGATTATTAAGTCATTAGAGTTTCTTTTCAATGGTATTGTCCAGGTGGTATTAATATAGTGGTTGAGGGAACAGGCTGGATTCTAATTCTAGTTCTGCCTCTCTCTAGCCGTATAAAATTGGGCAAGATATCTCATGCCTGTAAGCCTCAGTATACTCATCTGTGAAATAGGAGTAAGTGTAAAGAATACGTGATGTAAATTATGTAAAGCATCCGCATAGAGTATGGGCTTCCATATACAACACACCATTTAAACCATCTCTGGGAAAATGTGGAGGATTTAACTAAATAGCCGAGAAGACTGTGACAACCACCACCACCACAACAATAATAATTCCTTACTATACTCAATATATCTTAAACATAACACCAGGGATTTTATTGAATTATTTAATTGTTGCAGTATTTATGAAGTAGGTATTCGTTTCATTTTATAGATGAAGAGAAAGAGATCCAGAGAAGAGAATACTAACTTTCTAGAGACCGTGGCAGGTACTAACCTTTTCCTAGGTTACTTTCTCTCTTATCTCCCTGCTTATTTCTTTTTTTAAAAAAAAGATTTTATTTATTTGACAGAGAGAGACACAGTGAGAGAGGGAACACAAGCACGGGAAGTGGGAGAGGGAGAAGCAGGCTTCCCGCTGAGCAGGGAGCCCGATGTAGGGCTCGATCCCAGGACCCCGGGATCATGACCTGAGCTGAAGGCAGACGCTTAACTGACTGAGCCACCCAGGCGCCCCTCTCCCTGCTTATTTCTGTGTACTAACAATTCCATTCTGAGAGGATCCTGTTGCTTTATTTGTTTATTTGTTTCTTGTCTCTTTTTCGTCTCTAGCATGATGGCTTCTACCTACCCTACACGCAAGGAGCAACATGAAGGTCTGCCACCTAGTAGGTGCCAAAAATATTCAAGAAATGAATGAATGGACAATTCACTAATGCTACTCTAAGTATTGCTTCTTCCATGGAGTTCCATGTGGTTGTTTGGTACTTCCAGTCCTAATCACAAATGTCATTATTATTTGGGGACTGATTTCTTTTCTAATATGTAAGATCTTGATGGCAAGAATACGGTGTACTGCATATTTTTATCTCTTGCCCTTGAATCAAGGTTTGGTATTAAAAAATGCTTAGAGTCTGGGCGCCTGGGTGGCTCAGTTGGTTAAGTGACTGCCTTCAGCTCAGGTCATGATCCTGGAGTCCCAGGATCGAGTCCCGCATCGGGCTCCCTGCTCAGCGGGGAGTCTGCTTCTCCCTCTGGCCCTCCCCCTCTCATGTGCTCTCTCTCTCTCTCAAATAAATAAATAAAATCTTTAAAAAATAAAAATAAAAAAAATGCTTAGAGTCAACAATTAAAATCAATGTGTAAAGATTCAGTCTCAAAAAGGGGGCATGATAGATCAGTCTGGAATTATGGTGAAGAAAATTTTCAGGGAACAACATGTTATTCTGTAGAAATAAACAATTGTTGGATATAATGTTACAAAGAACTCAGGAAATGTGAACAACGAAAGAGATGCTAAGTCAATATGATTTATGCTGAGGTCATTTCCCATTATCAATGTTGACTGATGCTGTATTAATATCTACCAGAGTGGGGTTTGCCTACAAAAGATACAAACCCACTTTGACAGTCATTCTTGTACCGTCTTCTCTGTCTGCTGTCACATCTAATCATCTGTGGTTTCTCTGTCCCTCATGAAGCCGTAGAAAACTATTTCTCTGGATGTCACTCTGCATCTTAAATTTGTACTTTAGAGCCCGTTGAAATCAAGGATTCTCCCATATAATGGGCAAAGCATTTTCTTTAGGGGATATAGACTCAAGATGACAGTAGGGGATACACTAGCTGCTCACTTAGGCTGCCTGCGATAAGCTTGAACTTTCTTGTTTTGGGTAATTTTGTGGTAATTCTTGTTTGGATAATATTTGTTTAATATGTATTTACAATTTATTTCTTGAGCACCCTTCACATATCTGTACCAAGTATATAACATTTTCACAAATAAACTTTCAAATAGGAATTGTTCAAGGGTCAGCAAAACTTTATTATAAGGAGCCAGACAGTAAGTATTTTAGCCTTTTTGGGCCCTGCAGTCCCTGTCATAACTATTCAGCTCTGCCCCTGTGAGAGAATCCACGAACGACACGTGGGTGAATGGGCGTGGCTGTGAACGTTATTTAGAAAAACAAGCCATAGACCTGGATTTGGCCCATGACCGTAGTTTGCCAACCAGTGGAATCGTCCAATTCTTCTGGTAAAGCAAGGTAAATGGCACATAACTTATTTCAAACCACTCTTGTGATTTACGGTGAATTTTTTCAAATTATTCATCTAATTATCAACAGATCCTATGAGAAATACAGACCGAATAATGCTGGCTTTCAGCGTGGGGACCAAAATTTTGATTGAAAATTTGACTTCTCTTATGACAGAATCATCATGAGCATTACTACTCTAAACAAATATCACCTAAAAAAATTTCCTGCTGATACAGTACTTTTAATAATCCTGGGAGCTACTTTCCCAGAAGATGCACACTCCTACGGATGCTGGATTCAGGAGTTCGTGTAGAAACCAGTACCAGAATCGGCCGGAGAGGATGCACTTCCAGACTGATGGCCAGTCCCTTGGTTCTGCTATCAGGCTCTCCTCATCTGTGCCGGAATCCTGGCTCCAGCACTTACCAGTTGTTGGACTCGGGGCCCATCTCTAACTTCTGAGTCTCCATTTTCTCTTCAGTAAAAGTGGTGAGAGAAATTTTACCTATCTCCCAGGTTGTGGGGATAAATGAGATGATGTTGATCAAGGGCTTATGTAGTGTTTAGAACATAGTAAATGCTAGAAAAGCAAAGCTAATTTTAAAACTAACAATAAGAATCACTCATTACTTACTGTGCGTCAGACGCTGTTCTGAGTGTTTCATTTACATATCAGCTCATCGAATCTCCACAAATAGCATTGTGAGGAAGGTGCTACCATGACCTCCATGTTACCAGCGAGGGAACCCATCTACACTTATAAGTGGCAAAGCTGGGATTTGATCCAAACAGTTTGCCCCCGTCGTGCTGGAACCACTCTGGCTGCCACCAAAAAGCCCTCTTGAACTATCTGTCCCTACAAAGGCAACTGTTTCTTATTGCTCAGGTGGAACTAGGTAGACATCGTATTTCCTGTTACAAGAATGAAGAGAACTAGTGCTGTGTGTGGGTAAAGGAACACTGATCACAAACCTCTGTCAATCTCTGACCTACCTAGAGGTCTCCACCCCCACCAGTGGACAATGTTTCCGTCTGAATTAGAATGGAGAATGCCTTTTCTTCTAGAATAAGTGTTTTAAAAGCTTATGAAAGACAACTGAAGAGTATCACCGCTATACTTCCTGTGCATAAAAGCTAAATGACTTATGTAGGTCGGCCTGGTGTTTTAACATTTCATTAATGGGAAAAATCCTGTTGTTTCAGGCATTGATTTGTGAGCGACATTTGCTCGTGTCTGCATATAGAGTCAAAATAACACTACACTCTGAAAATGGGCTATTTACTTTATATCTCTGACTACCCTATAGAAAATCATCTCCCTCCTACTTCATCATTTCATATCCTCCTCATCTGCTTCATTTTTTCCAATATCTGATACACTGTGTATATATTTATATACTGTATATGTGTTCATATACTGTTTCCCCCATCCTCCTTAGAACGTAAGTTCCACAGGACAAGGGTTTTTGTCTTACTTGTTCACTGCTGTGTTCCTAAGGTCTCACACAGGGCCAGGAACACTCAAGGAGGTGTTCAGCACATTTTGTGGAACACGTGAATCAGTGCAATTGTCACCTATATAAGAAGCGCCCTTTTTCTTAGGCAGATAAGGCCTAAGCTATGTACCTCATCTCTGAGATCCTAGTACTGTGGGCAAGTGTGTGAGGAAGGAGAGTATAATGTTACTATCAGAGGCTTTGGATTAGATGCTAGCATTCGATCCCCAGGTCTTCCATCTCTTGATTGGATGACCTTGAGGTTAATGTTGCTGAATCTCAGACTCCTCATCTTTAAAACTGACATGATAAATTATACCTCTGTCCTAGGTGCAAATGTGATGCTGTGCAGACATCCCGGAGCACCATACCTAGCGCACGGTCCGAGCTCAGGAACACTGGCCACCTGAAAGGCGAGCAAACGACTGACCGCCATGTAGGTGGGACACACTCTTTTCCAGGTTACATTGGTGGGAGGGGGAGCAGACAAGTAACCTGGTGCATGACATTAACCGAAGAATCTAAGCTAGAATATTTAGGCAGTGACTCAAACCGGGATGCAGAGGTTTTGAGGATCACTTGGGGGAAATTTTCAAAACTCTCCATGCTCCTGGGGAGTTGGCAACACTGCTTCCCTTTACAATTTGTGTGTGGATGTGCTTCTGGACTGAAGGGAACATGTCCTATTCCTCAGGGGTTTGGGAGTAAAATAAAAGTGGATAACAAATTTACGGTACATTACTAAGGTATAATATGTTCAAATCTTTCTGATGACTGCAAAGATGGCATATGTATGAAATATTGGCTAGTTAGTACACAAGGGAATGAATCACTGCTCACCACAGAGGCTTTCATGCACAGCATTTCCCTAGCATGACTGTGTAACAGCTTCCTGAGATGTTTTCCTTCTGAATGAAGATGTTTCTATTGCTCTTTAGGGGAAAATGGTTTCGTGAATTTTACCACTGCAAATTATCGTAATTCAAGTCATCTTTATGATAAATTATTGTTTTTGAAAGAATTCTTTATATTCCTCAATGTTTCTAAAGAACTTGACTCTATCCTTAACACTGAGATCGTATTGGGTCAGTTTAGCTGAGGCAGAAAGATAACCTTGAATAAATAGAACTCTAATTACAATAGCTTTACTTTCACTCTTTATGAAAGATAGCAGGATTGTCTGAAAGTGCACTTACATTTAGGTATCCATTTGCAAAAATTAGAGTACCTTTCTTCAATGCTACCAAGAACTTCTTAATGACCATTAAAAATTATTTGAGAAGATAATTCACACTGTCACAGCCCAGAATTTTCTGTCTTTTGACTCACTGGGCATCATGGGAACATGAGTTTTCTTTCAGTACCTCAATGTTTGTGATTAAAAAATAAATCCAAGACGGCATTTTCTACCTGTGGTATATGCATGGATAACTATCTATATCAAAACATGTTTAGGATGGGTACAATAAGCCTGATGCAATTTAATAACCATTCTTAATTAATTATTCTGAGGAAATGAGCAGAGTTGGGAAGGAGCCAGTAACAGAAACCATTCATTAGCTTAAAAGCCACAGTCCATCGATGGACTCTGAAAAACAAACTGAGGGTTCTAGAGGGGAGGGGGGTGGGAGGATGGGTTAGCCTGGTGATGGGTATTAAAGAGGGCACGTCCTCCATGGAGCACTGGGTGTTATGCACAAACAATGAATCATGGAACACTACATCAAAAACTAATGATGTAATGTATGGTGATTAACATAACAATAAAAAAAGCCACAGTCCATAACGGCAGTTTTCTACCTGTCTAAATTTGGGTCTGCACTGGATTTTGAGTGGCTGGCACTGACTCCTTGAGTTGGGAGAGCTCCCTCAGGAATAAACAAATATCGTGTGTGATGTGGAGCACCGATACGGAAAGGGTTATTATGTGGAAACCCTCTCTGGCTTTTGCCTTTAGTATCTGAGGGTCTTGTGAGGCACAGAGACTCAGTGTGCTCGCATCCACAGGAGAAGGGTCAAGCACCCTCGATTCCGCCCATCCCTGTTTATTAAGAGTATTTGCACTTCATAATGCCCTCCTCCTAGGAGATAAAGTCACTAGCAAAGTCAAGAACTGTCTGCAAAATGGAGTAGTGTTCCTTTTATCAAAAGGCTAATTACTTTTAAGTATGTTCCCGGCGTCCCTCACTGATAAATTGGAAATAGCCAGGATGTTTGAGGGGAAGGCAAAAGACTGTGAACACCAGACAAGTCAGCTGAGGATGCTCATAAAGCAGAGACCTGGCTCAAGATTGTGAGGAAGGAGTTATAGCCCATGAACTGGTCCTATTCACAATATTTTTGAGGAAGGGATTTATTGAGGCACCTGACTTCCATCGATTTGGAGGCAGGGTTTTAGATGGAACTTTGTGGCAAATGTAGAAATCTCTGCCCTTGGTGTTGCATCACACCCTATCTATCTTTATGGTAAGATCCTTGCCCCAGTGAAAGGGAATGAAGTGCTAAGTGTAAATTGTATTGGTCGTGGGGGTGTCATTCTTTGTCACAGAAAAGGAAACAACCTTGAGGACAATGAAATGGCTCATCTAAATATGGCACCACACACCTAAAAACCTTCAGGATTAGTGCCTTTGGTTGCCCAAACAAAGGGATGGGTTTTCCTAATTTGCTTAAGATGTTTGTTGGGAATGAGTCCCAGAACAGGCCCACTGCAAAGTGTTTAGACGTCACTAAGAAATTCAGATTGCCTGTCATTTACTATTACACCAGCTCCTTGTTTCTAAATGTGAATGGGACTTCATCCTGCCATCATTCCCCCGTCATCTCCCTCTCCCACTTCCCACAATGGACTGCCATGCCTCTGCTCATGGCCCCTCGCTCCACCACTGTCTCTTCATGCTTGTTAGTCCATGAGTTTCCATTCCGTGTCACCAAGAAAAGAGAGACCAGCCTATAGGAATGAGCCACCTCCTACCCCATAACCTAAAAATAATCTGCAACCATGGTCATCCCGATCTCTTTTCCTGTATCATTCATTCTCTTTAAGTCGCACATTTATCCATTTGTTCGACACTCATTGATACTTCTATGTACCACACGCTGTGCTGGGTGCTGCCAACGGACCAGTGAGTTAGATGCAGTGCTGCTGACAGGCTTACCATTACCTTGCCCTCTCCAAGGTTATGGCTTCGCCTGTGTTCTTGCTGGTACCCCTTCGTGCCTCTGCAGGGACCGAACCCTAGCAACAGTGAGTCTGGCTCATGTCTCTGCAAGCAGTTCCTCCCACCCTGCTTAGCTCTTTCCCACCAGGATTTAAAGGCTTCAGGTTGGGGCGCAGGGGTGGCTCAGGCGATTAAGCATCTGCCTTCAGCTCAGGTCATGATCCCAGGGTCCAGAGATCAAGTCCCATGTCAGGCTCCCTGCTCAGCTGGGAGTCTGCTTCTCCCTCTGCCCCTCCCCCTGCTTGTGCTCTCCCTCGTTCTCTCTCTCTCAAGTAAATAAATAAAATCTTTCAAAATAAATAAATAAAGGCTTTGGGTTTCCCCTGTCTTAGGCAGGAAACAAAATAAAGGAAACAAAAATACTCTGCCTTTTTTCTCCCTGTCAGTACTGTGCACTCCCCAGCTGCCCCTCTCTCTCACAAATGTGTTAAAACTTGTCTACTCTTAACTCCCTGTCCAGTTTCCTGCTGCCTGCCCCAATCCATTCACTCACAACTTCATGAAAGCTAATGTAGTCCCCCTAACACTTTATGGGAATTACTCACAAAGCCTGCCAATGCCTGTTTGGGGTGCTTTTTTGGTTATCTTTACCTCTTTCTGTTGACCTCCATGGAAAGTCTCCTCCTTTCGTTTTTGTGACTCTACATTCTCCTGGCTGTCTTCCTCCCTCTCTGGCAATTCCTTTTATTTGTTTTATTATTTTATTTATTCCTTTTATTTGTTTATTTCATGGGCTCTTCATCCCATTCTCCCCAGAATTCTGGCTACTCCAGGGTTTCTTTTCTAGTCCACAAAATTTCCCCCAATAATCATATTTACCCCAGAGTCCCCAACCAACCATCTGGACGCTGACTGCTCCAAATCTCAATCTCCAGGCCAGGTGTCTCTTCTGAGCTCTAACTCTGTATTTCAAACTGTAACCTTGTAAACTGTATTCTCCAGACACTTCAAATGCAACATGGGCAAAGCTGAACTTAATATGCTCACTGCCCTGAAATACACTCCTCCACCAATTAATTTGCAAGGTGCAGCTCAGGAGTCTCTTCCAGAAAGCCTTTCTGACGCCCATCTGCCCCTGAGCCATCTAGGTGAGGAGAACTGTAAGTACACCACTCTGTGCTTTTTCTGATGATAACACTTATTCCTTTATGGCTGGAATTATCACTTTACTTTCCTGTGTTTCCTATTAGACTGTGAACCTTTTGTGAGCAGGAATTCTAACTTGCTCATGTTTGTATCCTCATACCTAATACAGTGCCTGATACATAGTAGGTTTTCAATTAAATCATAGATGAGTGGGTGCAAATTTGTCCTTACCTGCACTATTTTCCCATTCCATTTAATAACACACTGGAAAGGATTGTAATAATTTAACAAGGATAATACCTCCACTGTGCACTACAGTTGGTTTATACAAAAGTATTGACTTGATTGCTCCTAATTGATTAATAGAGAAATAGGCTGGAGATCCATCCTAGCACATGATACTCTCTAGTTAAATATTTCTCCTGTAAATTCACCCTGAAGCGGAGCCTATTCCCAGCTTTCCTTGTAGAGCAGAAAATATATCAGTGCACATTTTTTTCTCCTGCTCTCCCCCACCCTCATTTTCTATATGCCTAATCTTTCAAATGTTTGCCAAGTAGAATCAGTCACCAAGCCGAACTCCTGTCAGAGAAGCATGGCAGTGTATCAGTCCCGCACATTGCTTGAGGCTCCCGTTACTTGACTTTACAAATGATCTTTGAAAATTCATGGGGTGCTCCGCGTTTACCCTGCCTCTGTTCCCTCTCACCCTCACGGTGGGGCGGCCTCTCGTAGAGTCACGGCCTCCTTCTCTAAGCGAAGAGCAGCTGCCTGCAGAAAATCTGCTGAGTTCTCCCAGAGCCATAAATCCTGTGAAAACTCACAACGATGAAGGCACAGGATGGAGAGGCACAGGACGCTTTAGCTACTTGCAAGTACTAGATAATTATGCTCAGGCAAGCTATCCTAGAGGGACAGCCAAAAGTCACCAGGGCTGTTTATGAAAGGTTGGCAGGATTTTCTTTTCCAAAATGACTGTATCTATTTTTATTGCAATGAAATAGGGCCGTCAGGTGTTTTGCATTATTCATTCTATTTCGTGTGCACATTTAGCCTTGCTTAATTTTCAGAGCGAATTTGTAGTTTAAGTTCTTCTCATGTACCTTGCATGCATCTACGAAGAGCTGTGTTTAATTCTAGTTCGTGAGGCCATGACTTCCCAGTTTTACATAAATCCACTTACTTACTTTTTTTTTTTTTAAAGATTTTATTTATTTATTTGACAGAGAGAGACACAGCGAGAGAGGGAGCACAAGCAGGGGGAGTGGGAGAGGGAGAAGCAGGCCTCCCGCGGAGCAGGGAGCCCGATGCGGGGCTCGATCCCAGGACCCTGGGATCATGACCTGAGCCGAAGGCAGACGCTTAACGGCTGAGCCACCCAGGCGCCCCCACTTATTTACTCTTTTAACTGAAACTTCTCTCTCCTTGAACCTCCTCTCTCTCCTTGGCTCATTCTTCCTTCTTTATTTTCCCTCCCAACTGGAGGGAAAGCATCCACTAAAACTCTGTCTTTGGCCCTCTGGCCGTGTTCCAAGAGGGAAAAATAGGTCTTTCTGTCTCCAGCAAAAACTCCAGTCCTCTTCCAGCCTCCTAATTATAAAGATTTCCTCCAGAGCTCAATTTTTGTCAGCCTCTCCTTCCCTCTCTTTAGATTCAACACTAATTATATCTCCTCTCCATTATTTTAATGATCCCCAAAGGCCCATATTTGATCTTGACCACTCAACTTGCAATGTAAATTTTTCCAAATCCTAAAGACTTACAATCTACAATGTCCAAATCCTCTTCTTAAACTGAAGGTTTCTGACAGTGCCTTTAACTTCTCTCCCTCCACAGTTCTCTCAACAATTCCACCACTTGCGGTTGGAAAGAACTGCTAGGGTCATATTTGACCCTTCCATCTTCCTCATTCCTTACACCCAGCCTTTACTAGTTATTTATCAATATGTCCCTAGGCACCATGGCAGGCGCTGTGGACGCAGAAACGAACGGGATGATGTTGCCGGCCGCTGTGAGATGAACAATCTGGTGGGAGAGACACTTGAACAAAGTATTACAGCAACACAGTGTGCGCACGGATACGGGGACAAAGTGCTGCCGAGGGGAGGGGAAGCCCCAGCCGCCGCTGCCCGTGGGCCCAGGAAAGCCCGCGCCGAGGGGTGAGCCTGGACGGGCGGGTTGTAAGTGACAGGTCCAAGGAGCGGCTGCAGAATGCTGGCAGCCTGGATGCAGTACACAGTGGGGCCAGTTTAGGAAACTGTTTGTGGAACGGTGGGCCGGGGACAGGGAGAAGATGGGTTTGGGGGAACAAGCAGGGAGCAGATCAGAGACGTCCCAGTATGCCATGATCATGGTGTTGTGTTTATGCCTGGAAGACAGATGGATATTGGCGATTCCAGACATCTTAACCCTGTTATCAAGTGTGCATTTTAGAGGATCCTAGCAGCACTTTGGGGGGTGAACCGGAGGAGGGCGATTAAGGGCCCCGAAAGGGCTGGGCAATAGGTGGGCAAAGCAGGGGCCGGCCGGTCTGCAGTGCAGAGGGGCGGGCGGGGCCAGGAGACACAGGCGCTGAGGAAGGAGTGCTAGAAAGGAGAGGTCGGACACGGGAGAACTTTCAGTGCAAAACATTCCCGGTATGATGGCTTGAGGAGAGCTGGGAGCTTTGAAATAGGCATTTAGAGCACAAAAAGTGGGAACTGCTTACAGTCCTGAAAGGGACAGACAGAGGTCACCAAGGCCCGCTGGAATGGGAACGCCAAGGGGGATGGAGCTCACCTGCCTTCCAATACATGTCCAATATGTGGGACCTCTTGATCCAACTGCAGCCTGAGCTGGGAACTTGAGATTCACAGACAGGTATGGAAGCGTTAGGAGTGGGGAGGGCTTTGCAGGTGGGAAAAAAATTACATGATCAAGGTTGCAAAATATAAATGAGCTTGGTAGGTGTGGGAGAATCTGGTGTGACATGCCTGAATCTATGGGGAAGGAATAAATACAGGTAAGTCCTCTCTTCCTCTTTGTTCTGTGCCATGCTTAATAACGCCGCTTCCTGTCCAGTCACCCCAGCTGAGAATCTGGAACTCCACTTAGGAACTTCTCTCTCCTTCATCTACTGAATTCGTTGCTAAATCCTACTGACTTTACCTCCTAAATATTTCTCATATACATTTCTTCCCACCCATCCCTACTGTTACCCCTTAACTGAAGCCTTCTTTTCTTCTTGTCTGGATGGCAAAAGCTTCATCTCTGTCTCCCTGTTCTCAGATGGCTCGGTTGTACAATTTTATGAGCAAAGTTCCCAAAAGTCAAGGCCTTTAGTGGTTCCCCAGTGCCACAGAATCAAGTTCAGACACCTTCAGATGACACACAGGGCCTTCTGTGGTCTCGCCCTGGGCTCAGCTTGGTTACATAAATGACTATTTCTGCTGGTCTGAAGGTCTTCCTGTTCTTCATGTTGGCCTGGTGAATACCCCCTCATCATTCTAGAGTGGAAGCGACTCTTATTCTGTTGGGGGCTTTAAGTACAGTGTTTGCCCCTCTCTGTTGCCTCTTATACACACTGTACGGCCCAAACTTCTTTTCAATTGTTTTTTTTTTAAGATTTTATTTATTTGAGAGAAAGAGAGAAAGAGCACGCAAGTGGGGGGAGGGGCAGAAGCAGAGGGAGAAGCAGGTTCTCCACCGAGCAGGGAGCCCGATGTGGGGCTCGATCCCAGGACCCTGAGATCATGACCTGAGTGAAGGCAGATGCTTAACCAACTGAGCCACCCAGGAGCCCCTCCAATTGTTTTTAATGGCAATCTTTCATATTGCACTGAAAGTTCCTTAAGATAGTGACTATCACTGGTTTTCCAGAGCAATGCCTGGCTTGAAATTGGCACTCAATACATGTTTATTGAATTAAAGAAATAATGGATAAAGCAAAAATAATGATGAAAGGGTCAGATATTAGAGAGTTTTAAAAGCTAGTCAGAGGAGATTGGGGATATTCTTTTTGAAAGAAGATGATGTGTGCAAATTGTTTTAGGAAAATGAGTCACATAGGGGCACTCAGATTTATTCTCATTTTTATACCTCTGCTCACATTGTTTTCCTTCTCTGAGTTGCTATCACTCTGCCTCTCTCCCCGTCCTGTCCAGTGTAGCTCTCTCATTACAGAGAGTATTTTAAAGGCTCACTGGAAAGACAACAGGATTTTGTATAAAAAGTAAATTATTATTTGAGTCTGCCATATTTCTAAGTTAGCCTGTCCTGTCTGGGAGGGGGAAATCTCCATAAAAAGTCTTTTCTACTTGCATAGTCACCATTATACTGGATAGTTGCTAGTTTGGCTACTTCGGAATAAAAAAGGGATTCAATAGGGGCACCTGGCTGGCTCAGTCAGTGGAGCATGTGACTCCTGATCTTGGGACTGTGGGTTCAAACCCTATGCTAGGCGTGGGGATTACTTAAAATAAAATAAAATCTTTTTTTTTAAAAAAGGGATTAAAAAAGGGATTCAATAAAAGACAAGAGGATTTTAGTTAGAATCAGAGAAGGATATGTCATAAATCAACAGCAATTCTCCACGGAGCAAAATAGTGTTGGAATTGACTGAGCCCCAAAGTAAGCATGCATGTACTCTCTTATACTTTCATTCATTATATATGTAAAATTATATCATACACACACACACACATACACACAGAAGTGTGCTGATAAATATTTAACCATTGGCTCTCCACAAAAAAAAAAAAGGCACTGAATTGTCATACTTGCTGATTTCTGTAGATTACAAAACTCCACCCATGGCCAATTTTAAGCAACTAGTGTGACATCACTGAACATGGAATTGGGAAGAGATGCTAACAACCTGCTCTTCCAAAGCCTATGCTTTTGGGTTGCAACATAACTGTGTATACACACTTTTGGAAGCCTGCTATACGCAAGACAGAATGCTGAGGTCACTGAGAACACAAGGCCCTACTCTTAAGGATATTAATGGCAGTAGGAAGGTGGACAGACTAACAATTATGATACTTAAGAATTACTAAACTAGCAGTATATGCAAGGTATTATGGAAACATAGGTAGAACACCTAACATACGTGGTTATAGCTAGGCATTTAGTTATATAAGTTGGCCTGAGAAATTCAGGGAAGGCTTGGTGGGGTGCATGGGGCATCATTTGATCTGAGACTCAGAAGATCATGGGCAGTTGGCCAGATGAAGGGCATTCTGGCTGAGAGAACATAACAAGTTCAGAGAACTACAAATAATTCAGGATCACTGCAGCATAAAGTGTAAGTTAGGAGAGCCACAAGAAAATAAGCTGAACACATAGGAAGAAGCCAGGATCTTGTTTGTTTGTTTGTTTTTAAAGATTTTATTTATTTATTTGACAGAGAGAGAGACAGCGAGAGAGGGAACACAAGCAGGGGGAGTGGGAGAGGGAGAAGCAGGCTTCCTGCGGAGCAGGGAGCCCGATGTGGGGCTCGATCCCAGGACCCTGGGATCATGACCTGAGCTGAAGGCAGATGCTTAATGACTGAGCCACCCAGGTGCCCCCAGGATCTTATTTGTTAATGCTAAGATGTTTAAACTGTAGGCCTCAGGGAACTATACAAATCACTTGGATAACATATCTCTGTTAGAGAGATCCCCTAGTGAGCAATGTACAGAATGATTTGGGGGAGATTGGAATTGGAGCCCAAGAGGCTGCTGAGGTATGTGCTGAATGAGAGCACGGGAGAAGCAGGGATCGAGGACAATGGTGGTGTATGTGGGGTACCACAAACAGGAGATTTATGAGCTAGCATCACTCAGACTTGGCTATATAGGGTGGAAGGCACCTTAGAAGGACTCCCGGATTTCTGGCTTGGGACTATCAGATAAGAAAGAGGAAAGTTGGGACTTATGAAGAAAAATAATGGATTTAGTTTTAGACACATTGGATCTGATGCACTTACATGATGTCCAAAAAACAATGAAGTGTTTGCTAGAGCTCTGTGCTAGAGACTCAAGCAGGTAGGGACGAAAGCAGGTGGAATGACAAAGGGCGAGGCTGCAGAAGCAAGAAGGGAGTCAGATGCCGCAGCCGCAGACCTCCTTCCCTGGACAGCTGCCTTTTGTGGCCCCACTGCAACGATACTAGACTGTTCTGTCCCTGAACCTGCCCGGTCATCTCCCGGCCTCTCTTCTGTGGAGCTCTGCTTCTTCCTTCTCTCCCTGTCTTCTCAGTGCTGCTTTGAGATGTTCTGTCGATCTTTACAGGCTCAACTCAACATCATGGACCCCATAAAGCCTCCTTCCTTTCTCCCCCATTTTGCTCCTCCCCTCCCGATGCCATGTCCTCTATCCAGAACACAATGGGCTGCTCAGGATTATTTGTGCACATTGCCAACAGTGAGCTCCTTGGAAGATGAAGAGCTCGTCTCTACATGTCCCTGCGTCCTCCACACTTAGGCCAGTGCTAGGCGCTTTTTTGGATTGTGAGAGGATGTTTCATTAAACTGAAGAGGATATTGAATATAAAGTGCCTACTCCACAATTTTGCTTAATGTTGACCTCACTCTAGCTTTAAATTTCTCACTCTTCCCCCAACTCATAAAGGAGCCTAAAGACAGGGTACCAGCCGAGCCTTCTTCTGTCTGGAACTTGGGATATCTGCTTGCCATTTGAAGAATGCACAAAAGGCTATGTAAAGAAATATAGTTTGTCATTTTCAAGGTTAGCTGATTTTTTTAAAAGCTTTATTTGTTTATTTGAGAGAGAGCTTGAGCGGGGGCGGGAGGGGGCAGAGGGAGAGGGAGAGAATCTCAAGCAGACTCCCCGCTGAGTGCAGAGCCTGACAAAGGGCTCGATCTCACAATCCTGAGATCATGACCAAGAGCCTGAGGCTTAGCTGACTGAGCCACCCAGGTGCACCTCATGGTTAGCTGATTTAAAAGGCATGTGTGTGTGTGTCCAAATTAAGAATGCTGCAGGAGTACAGGTTTCTCCTTTTTTGTAGGCATATAGGAAAATGTATTTTTCTCTCCTGGTGAAATTATGTCTCAAAGCTACAAATATAAAACTGGGAATAAACAGTGTTCATCTAACCAAGGGACACAATGCACATAACTGCAGGGGATTTTCACTGAGGCAGTTTATGGGGTATGTACAAAGTCTTTCCTTATACAGGATGGGAATGTGAAAATGGAAAGCTATTCGTTGATGATAAAAATAAGATGGCTCACTTAGATACCTGTGTGCTAAGTGAAAAAATCACACTTTTTTTTCATATCTTAGTGACCTTTATACTATGAAGGATACAGTTGAACCCAGACAAATGCGACAAATGAAACGATTAGGAATGAAAAATGGATTTGTGAAAACACTCCCTGTAAACTTGAGAAACCTCTGATTTAGGCCTGATGCTGAAGAGTTTAGTATCATTAATTTGCCTGGTAAGATGAACCACTGATGAATCTCCCCACACACCCTAAGGGACTTCAACCTCCCAAATACCAGCCCTGCTGCCTGCTATTACACTCTTAGGCCTCCTTTCCCTCCTGTCTTGGAGGGTTTTCCTTGTTCAAGATTTCTTGAAAAAGCAAGTAGCACTGGAGGCAGTTGGAGGGAGGCGGGGGAGAAGAGAAAAGACATATTTAAGCCCCTTATTTATCTCGGTTCTTCATTTTCCAGGAGCCTATTGCACGAGCGGAGCGTGCCGAGGGGGGGCGCAGAGCAGTGAGAAGGACAGGCCAGAGGGGAGGGTAGCGGAGGGGACCGGCGGGAGGAGAGCGAACATGAATTTGGTCACATGCATCTCACTGGATTTGAACAGAGTCTATGAGTAATTGTTATTCCCCTTTTATTGATGAGAAAATCAAGGCTAAGAAAAACTGACTCAATCTTACCCATGTTCTTTTACCCTGCTATTTTCCTTGAGAATAATTTCAACATTTTATGTAAAGGCAGGGTATAAATTATATATTTTTATACACATATACACACATATATATATTACTGTAATTATATTAAAAAGACCAAGTGAAAACATAAGAAAAAGAATATAAGCAAATGCTAATAAACTGTGGTTTTGGGAGGTGGGGTAAAGGATACCTTTTTTCTTATCCCTCGTTTTCTGTGGTTTTCCATAATACGCATGATTGCTTTTATATCATCATCAGCAATAACAATAGCAACAGCAACAAAAGGCATGGATTGCTTTAAAAAGGAAAGCATCTTTTGTTTCTTGGGTGAGCAATGTTCCTCTGGTAAGGTGGAAGGCTTGTAAGAAATTTATGGAAACAAAGACCGGTATTTTAAAGGCTTCTTTAGTCAAATAAAACCTATAACGAAAAACTTGCCATAAACTCGTGGAGTTTGCATTTGGACTCTGTCCCACAGTTCCCCCACCAGAGGAAAAAGGAACGAATTAGGGAGACTCAGTGCAAAAGAAAACTGGTAGTCTGCTCCATATGATATTCTGCACACCCCTGCATCCCTTGGAAAGCAAACATTTGCATCCGTAGTATAGTCCATTACCAAGATTATTTGTGCCTCCAAAATACCAAAGGAACCAATCAATGCCTTTGGAATATACAGTCAGTAATTCAGATATTTTATCTACCCAGTGCTCCATGCCAGAAATGACCAAACTGACAGGCTCTTCTGGCACTGTGTGGATAGAGCTGAAATGTGACAAACGGGATCATTTAAACTGTATCTCTTCAATATCAAAACAACCAATGGTAAAGTCAAAGATTTAGTCAATCAGATAATCCTTTGTCTAAGTTCCAAGTTCCAAGCCATTATTTTGAGTAATTCCTTTGATTCAATTTACCAAATATTTAGTCAGTTTCCTAAAATATAATAAAATCTCTAAATAATAGGGAAAAAAAATCTCTGATCTGGATTTTCTGCATGGGGGATAAAAGTTAAAAACAAATAAAAATGCACATTTATCCCTTACGTATAAATGCTCTTTTATTTCCTTTTTAAATGGAGTTCTCTTAGGCTATGCACATTTGACTTTAATAACTTGGTTAGAGAGACCTGTCCCAGACAGAATATTTATTAAAATGTAAATTAAACTTGCCTGAAAGAAAAAGAATGCAGAGAAAATACTGAAACAAAAGACTCTTGGTTATAGGAGGTGGAGGCTTGAACCTTTTGAAGATTTGAGAAAAGAACAATTTTAGAAGAGAAAAAGGCCAAAGGAAAGGCCCATTGATTTTGGACAAAACTGGTTCCCTTGCATGGCTCTCACCCCTACTCATCAGTCAGGGCACTCATGTCTCCTAGGCTCCGAGCCCTGGTGCGGGGCTGTCTTCAGCTGGTGCTTCTGTTGTGTTCACACCTCACCCGTTCTTTCTTTGAAACATGTCTCTGGTTCACACCTTCCTTTAAATTCTCCTGATGGAGAATCTCACTACTTCATGCCTGAATCACCACCAACAATTTCCAAAGTGGCCTTTCTGTCACCTGACTCCTGCCCTCCAAATCTGTCTCATCCCCATATTGATCATCCCCTCCAAACCAGTTTGCTCGCTGTTGCTTCCTGCTCACCACCCTCCTTGTTGGTTGCCTCTATGCCAAGTTAAAACTCCTTTCTCTGCCTGATAGTTGGAATCCTTCACAGCCCCTTAGCTGTCTCTTAAACACACACACACACACACACACACACACTCCTAGTTAATGCAATCTTCCTTTTTACTGCTCCCCCAAATATGTCACTCATTTTAGTCAACCAGATCACTCGACACCATAAAAATCCCACCCGTGGGCTCTTCCTTGTCTCCTTTCCAAACCCGTAACATTCTCATCCCAGCCAGGTCCTTTGTGTGTGGCGTGCTGTCCCTCTTGACTTTTACTTTCCAAATTAGCTCCATCCTAATGGAGCCTACTCAAATGCCACCTCTTCCAGGGAGCCTTCCCTGATCACTTTAGCCCCACAGTTTTCTTTCTCTTCTCTGAACACCCATCCCATCTCCCATCAAGACTGAATTTCATGACATATTACTTCAGTGCACTTCTGTGGATTCATATGCCATCCCGTGTCTCTCAGTGGAGGTCTTATTGCCATTTGTACCAGGGCACTTCTTCAAAGGGCAGGACTGACTGGCACATTTTGGGACATTTGGTGCCCCTCCCTCTTGAAGGCTCTCTGACAGTGTTGCGATTGTGACAAACCCAAATGCTCTGAATACATTTCCAAATGCCTTAATAATTAAAAAGTTCCTTAGAGAAGTTACTAGAACATATACACATCTGTTCAACAGCTAATCTGTTTAAATGGTGAATGTATATAGCATTTTAAAGAATGAATCCATATTTGTCTTACAGTTGCCAACACAATATAAAACTAGGAAGGAGGCTAATTGTCAGGTGTTAATCACCACTCCATTTCATAAGATGTTCCACTGAACCCTCATTGCAACCCCGGATGCTGCTATTGATCCTCCTTTTCTAGATTAGGAAACTGAGGCTCAGAGAGTTCTGCCTATTCAAGGTCATACTATTCGATTGGAACCCTGGCATGTAAGCCCAGGATTGTTTGGAGCCAAATCTTTGACTTTTTCTTCTATCACCAGCCTCTATAAAGGCTCTATAAAGCCTATCTGTAACAGCTTTGAAATAGGAGTGTGAACATGTAACATAATTAGCAATTTAAAGCACATTAATGGGCGCCTGGGTGGCTCAGTTGGTTAAGCGACAGCCTTCGGCTCAGGTCACGATCCTGGAGTCCCAGGATCGAGTCCCACATCCGGCTCCCTGCTCAGCAGGGGGTCTGCTTCTCTCTCTCTGACCCTCCTCTCTCTCATGCTCTCTCTCTCTCTCAATAAAAAAAAAAAAAAAAAAAAGCACATTAATAATGCTGATAGGTACTAATGACTATAATTGAGAAGAAGGACATTAGACCAGACAATCTTTTTTAGAATTTACAACAAGAATATAAACTGGAGTCTAATGAACAAATTTACTCACTGACCTTCTTTGCTGCAGACATTAACCCATGTTTGATCTCAAATTGAGATGTACATGTTCTTTACTTTCTTACTGTATTTGTTAATGTTTGTCTTGGCAGATGGTCAACAGCTCTAAGTTTCCCTTAATCAAGTTTTGGGTAATGGATGGCCAAACAAGCCTCGTATTAGGTAGCATTGCTAGACCCAAAGCAACAGGAATCTAAGAGCCGGCAATAGTTCTCAGGTCCTCCCTGTCTGGTATCCTTAATAAAAAATGTTCTGTTAAATCAAATCTCAAAGTATCATTTAAAATGGTGTATAGACTCCCTTTAAGTTATAGTTCCTTATTCATTTCATGCATATCTACAACACCCACATTTATTAGCAGCTCATTTCAGTGTGTGCCCATATGTCCAATTAAAATTCTTCATATATCAGCTAATCTAGAGTTTCGGAAGTAATAGCATGTATATAATCCATATGCGTACTTTAAAAAGTGTGCTCAGCTTCTATCTAAGCACACAGGAAGAACTGTATTCCCTGCAGGGGGAAAAAAGAGAGAGAAAGAGCCGGTATTGCTGATTTCAAGTTTTCTTTTTCAGCTATGAGAATAAATGTTTCCTATGTACTTATTCTGTTCAGCAAAGAAGAAAAAGGAACTGAAAGCTAAGTTCATTAAGTAACTTAGAACAATTGTGTAAATATAGCTGAAAATGTATATGATATACAAGTATTTTATGCTTATATTGTCTTATAAACTGTATCTACTATAACAAAGTTGCACTTCATCCACTAGGAAAACCACTATTTAGCTGTAACCACATCCACATTTGGTGCTCTGAAAGCTAAAGGGATTTTTAGTTACGCTTACCAGGAGAAACACATTTAAAAAAATGTAATCATTCTTTCTCACCAATGAATTGAAGTTGGTGTTAGCCTTTTTACCAGAACATTTCCTAAGGAGAGTGCGTTTTCCATTTCTGCATGCTGGGACACTTTGTAGGGAGCTGGGGGAGAAGGTGATAGGCTCTTTCCCCACTAAAACTAGTAAGTCCAGGACCAGGAACCCCTCTCAGTTATTAAATCTCAGTGAGAAGCTGTAGAACGGTAGGAAAGTTTCATTTTTGCTCTGACTCATCTTTTCTCCAACTATCTTATCAAATCTCTGTCATGCCATAGAATTCTTAAAGCTACCCAGCTGCTCCCCAGAGAAGCCACCAATGGTGCAGGTATTTCGATTACATTTCCCAGAGAATCGCACACATTTTAAAAGTGGATTTCTAGAGTTGCTGTTTATATTTCCTTCTATCCTCCCAGCACCTCCACTGATACCTGCTGGTGTGCTCTCACATTTTCCCCACCTATTTTTAGATCTTCGGTTGCTTTAGAGATGGATTTCACATGTAAAGCAGACGCTTACACTGTGAAACATTGGCATGATTGTATTTTGATTTTGCCGTCAGCTAAGGAGGGCAAAGTTGATGCCATCCTGCAAGGAACTCTATCCCACACTGTTTCCGTGGACTTGCTGGCTCAGGTTTGCTTACCTGCTTCCTCGAAGATACTGTGCTGCTGAAACATCTATTAGAGGTCTTTGAATTCAAACTCTTGTTCTGATGGGTTGAGTCGTTTTTCCATGTCTTAGAGTTTTCTTTAGGATCTGAAGGAATGGGATTTAAGAAGAGGATCCTAGCTATGAATCCATAGAGGACGGTGGCCAGTATCATTGGCATAACATAAAAGACACCAAAGTCCATTAGGTAAATAGGTGAGTAGTAATTCCTGGAGATCTTGTAGCCACAGGACACCACGACAGCATCTTTGTAGGTGCTAATGTTGAGATCCAGCAAGAAGAACCAGAGCATACAATAAATGGATGTGAAGGCCCAGACAAAGATGATGATCTTTTTGGCTCTGGAAAATGTGCAGAGAAACTGGGCTTTGATGGGGTGACAGATCGCTATGTACCTCTCGATGGTAAAGGCTGTGATGGAACAAGAGGATGCATTAATGCCCAAGTACTGGAGGTAAGTGATGCAGAGGCATCCAACGTAGCCGTAGACCCAGGAACCATAGATACTGTCTGTTATGTTGGGGAGGCCTGCAGCCACCAAGACCATGAGATCGGCTACTGCCAGACTCACCAGGTAGCAGTTTGTGGGGGTCCTCATGTGCTTGGTTCTCATGACCACCAACACTACCATGATGTTGCCCACGATGCCCAAACCACAGATTATGAGCACAAGTAAGATGGTGACCACTTGGTACTCGAGGGCCACCACCGCTCTCGGCTGAAGCTGTGTTTGGTTCAGTTCACTTACTGTCTCGTTTTCCATCTTCACAGGTTTGAAGTTTCTCTGAAACACTTCTCAAAACATCCTCTTCCCGGTGGCCTTCCTTTATCGCAGTTGTTCTCTCCCCCTGTGAAGAGTTAGAGTCCAAATTCATTCACAACGTCCCCGTTTCAAATGGAGCCAGTCACGGGCAGGTAGCTCTCTTTTCCTCTGCTTTCACCTCCCGTGTTTCTCCAGTAACAGGGCTCACATGTACTTCTGAAAACTCCCTTTATTGCAACTCTAGTGTAGGATGGAGGAACTGTCTTTAACCAGCTTAATAAGAGGCACCTGTTTCCTCTTAATGGAGAAAAAATGCGGAAGAGAAACAGAGGAAGCTCCCTACTTTGAAAGGGTGCCCAGAAGGAAAAGCTAAATGATATCTGCTAGCTGAAAAAGAAATACAAAGAAACCTCTCCGATGCTTGGGAAAAGTGTAAAGAGGAAAAAGGGACCAGGCGTGTGGAAAGCGGAGAGGCTCAATGATGAAGCTTGGTAGGAATTTAGAGTTTGCCTCCTTTGCTCTCAGAGGGTGGGATCGCTGGGCTACAAAACGCCAAGTCTTTCAGCCTGCGTTTCCCCCTGCCGCCCTGCCCTACCTTCCCCATAGCGACCAATTTCTTCTCTTACCTTTCCCTCAGTAGCGCTGCCTGCTTTTTTTTCTGGTGGATGAAGCAGTGGAAAGTGCAAGTTTCCAATCCCGCAGGAGGTCTGGTCTACTTTGCGGACGGGGAGACCGCTTTGCAGCGCTCAGTCCTCAGCATCGCAGTTCTCTGAACCCTCTGGACCCTTTGCGAGTGTGGCCCGAGCACGGCCGCAGCTGCCGGAGCTGCCTGGGGAGCCGCGGGGCGAGCCTGTCAAATCAGAGAGCGTCCCCTAATGAGCACACACGCTCTCTCCCTCTCTCCCGCCCTCTCTCCCTCGCCCTCTCTCCACCACCGCCCCCCCCCCGCCCAACTGCCTGTCCTTTCTCACTGATTCATTATCTTCTCCCCTTGAAGGATCTCCTTTTAAATGTGCTGATGACACCGTCCTCCATCTGGAAGGCTGAAATCCTAAGCAAGGGGTCCAGGAGCGGCGGGGACTGCACTTGCTTCTAGTCTAAGTCCTGCAGGAACTCCAGGACCCGAGCAGCCCTGAAATATATTTACACACCCTGTGTGATAGGACTCTGGGGAGAGCAAATTCTTCTCAGTCCAGACACAGCCCTTGAAGCTTGAAATATCTGTCTGAACTGAAATCAGCTGCTTTCTCTACGATGGAAACCCTTAAACCATTTCTCCAGTGAGCCGGTGATGATGGCCCCCTCCTCTTGTGTTATATGAATGGAAGATGAGTTGAAATTGATTTTAAACCATTTCAGCTGCACTCTGCCGAGGCTTATAAAATTATTTTTCTAAAAACTCTTTGAGCTAAGAACACGGACTTAAACCTACATATTATCTGTTCAGTTTGTTTTTCAACTCTGGCTCTGCATCACTTATTAGAATCTCTCCACCTGTTCCGGGTGCCTCTCCCCTCTTCACCCACCTCTGGTATACCCACCACGGTCCCACCCAGCAACATTTAGTGTGTATTTATCTCTAGGTGAAAATATCCCGTGGAAATCTAGGCCAGGGCCACTCTGGTACCACAGCTCCGAAAGGAAACTTCATGGATGCTTTTTTAGAAAAGTGTACTTCAGCCTGACTTTTATTGCTCTAAAGTAGCCCATGGACAAATCCTTACCGTTTTTTATAGAGGCTCAGAAAACGTGTCTCCCTTCCACCGGCACCAACCGAATATACGGAATGGTAATGTTTGTCCACTTTTATTTTATGAACTGACATGAAAAACCAGCCCTGAACAAAATTCCTTATATGGTGAATAGTTTGATTCTCCGTTTTAAGAAGTTTAGATGTTCTTCCTTCTAGATGTCGATGGAAGTGTAGATTTAGAGTATACAGAACCATGGGGATATCAAAACCATGTGCAAGGCTAGGTACCAACAAGATGAAGGTAAAACTCTGGATCGTATTGGGTAATCCCACCCTCTGAACCACCGAGGGCTCCTTGACTATCTATTTCTCTTTTCAAAGCATCATATCACAAATGAATGACCCACGACCCAGATTCAGCTTTGAGACGTTTATTGTTTGGTGTGTACAGTGCAGGCTCAAGTGTGATTTAAAATGATTTGACTGTTGTCTCCTTTTCAAAACTGGGAGATTGTATACTAACTCAGATTTTCTGCCTCTCATAAAAATTAGAAAGATCGGACAATCCTGGGCCTCTATTCCTGAATAGAAATAATCAGCTGAAGTTGAGTTGTGGTGGGGGGCAGCGGTGTATGGGGGTCCTTCATACAGGATGTGCCCTCTTGGATTTTCCTCACCCCTCACTTCCTCCCTATTTGTCTGTCACGCATGCTAGCTTCCCTCAGTCATCACACATTCCCGGCCTCTGTAGCCATCTGAGGCTTGGTTCCTTACCACATGCAAGTTCCTCAGAGACAGTGGAGGGTACCAGCCAAATGCACAGTCTCTCACCCCGAGTAGGATTTCTGCTGGCACTCTACTTTCCTTCCCCAACTGCTTCAGCACACTGGGTAGCAGATGCCCTTCCTGCCTCTCTCTCTGGACTAGAGGACAGAGGTTACTCTGAACACCCCATTTCTTGCTTAGCCCTTTACATTTTGGAATAAAAAATTGCTTCCCAGGAGAAGGCACTGCCTTCCTTCTCCACCCCAACCCACCACTCCAACCTAGTATATCTCTTGAAAAGTCATAGTTCATATAGCCCATCTTCCCACTCCTCCCCAGGATTTGAGCTTTCAGGACTCCTGGGAAGACTTGACTGCAAATCTTACTCTTGGGTAGTAAAGGTGAGGGGAGAGAGCAGCCATAATGCTCTCGGCTCTGGCAACTCCAACTCCATGCCAAATTTTACCATATTCCTCACTGTTTCTATATGACGTCATCATTCTGAGTCTATTTTGTATCTCTATTCATTTTTTAAAAGATTTTATTTGTTTATTTATTTATCAGAGAGAGAGCAAGAGAGCGAGAGAGAGAACACGAGTGGGGTGGAGGGGCAGAGGGAGAGGGAGAAGCAGACCCCCCGCTGAGCAGGGAGCCCAGTGCGGGGCTCCATCCCAGGACCCTGGGATCATGACCTGAGCCGAAGGCAGACGCTTAACCAACTGAGCCACCCAGGCGCCACTCATTTTTGAGCACATAATTGTTACACTCCGCCTATGTACCAGGCACCTAGTATGTAAAATTTTGTTTTTATCTTCGCATAGGTCATGGTCTATTGGGAGAAGCAGACTTACAAACAGTTACAGGGAGAAATGCACTAACAGCTTATGTTGAGAGGGTTCAGGTGTGAAGGGAAAGGCATCTGTCAGTGGTGGGGGCCACATTATAACCAACCACGGCTTTTATATCTTTTGAGTACTTCTGACTAGAGAGAAGTTTGAAAACAGTCTAGTGGTATCTGCTTGGAAAAGACTGGTGAGTCCTGAGTACAGCCGTGTAGATGGCAAACCCACACACCACACGCATTGCTCATGGCCATTTCAGTCCCAGCCTGTTTTCTCTGACCTCACGCCGTTAGTCAGGCCTTCTCACTCACGTGCCACTCAGCTAGCATCAATAACAACGAGCATGAAACTTCACAGGCTCCTTTGGAAGAATGTCCTTGGACTTCTAGCCGGGACTTTCTTTTTGGTCTGGACTCAGACTTGACCCTTGAGCTTGAGGAGAGATCTAGCACTTCTGCTTCTGACCTCTGGCATTTCCAGTCACACAGCTTACTCTCAGAATCTGGCTTGCCCTTTCCTGGGTACCCCAGGAAACCATTCGCTTGGCAAGTCTCCATTCCTGGGACACATTGGCTGACGTGATATCACACCTGCTGGGCCTGCCTGTCTCTACGCAGGAAGAATGAGGGCAAGCCCCACCCTTATTTCTGGAGGTGATCTTAGCTATCTAGGGAGGAGGTGGCTGTCCACAGGTTGTCATGAATCCATGAGTAGATAGATGATTATTTATACCATCAGCCTTTCTTAAACTTTAGCATGCATCTGAATCTCCTGGAGAGCTTATTAAAATCTAGATTCCTGGTTCCATTCCCGAATTGCTGTTTAAGTAGCTCAGGGATGGGACCTGAGCCTTTCTTACAAACATTTCTTATAAACTTCCAGGTGATGCTGATGCTGTTGGTCTGTGGACCACACTTGGAGCAACACTGACCTAGCTCAATTGTTCTAATGTGGGAGATGGGGAGCAATGATGGATCAGAGTCGCCTAGACAGAATTTTAAAAATGTACATACTAGCTTAGTCCTCCTATATGTTTTGGGTATAGGTGTATTCCTACAATTGGACTCAGGCTTGAGAAAGAGATTGGAACTTCGGACAAAAGCAATTGACTTGTATATATACATATATATGTGTGTGTATATATATATATATAATGTGTATATTATATATATACATATTACATGCAATATATATGTATATATTACATATATTACATGCAGTATATATGTATATATTATATATGTTTCTCTATCTTATACTGTCATAACTGGAGCTTGGCTTGGCAGGTGGAAAATTGTTGGGAAAGAATATCTGTGCTCACTTCAGTCAACTGGCACTAGGGTCAGAGGTAATGCAGAGCATGTGACTAGGTCAGTGGTTTGTAGGACCCAGACCAGGGTGAGGAGAAGGCAACATTTCAAGGAGTACCCAAAACCTCAGTGATTAATAGAATCAATATCTTCATGGACTATTTTTTAAATTAAGATAAATGCAAACAAGTCTATGATGAATAACATATCAAAATTTTAAATAAAGACACTATCAATATTATGAATTTTTCCCTTCCACCTCAGGCTCCAAGTACTGAGCCTTTTATAAATTTTAATATTTTGCTTATTATGGATTACTTTGCATTCATTTTTTAAAAGATTTTATTTATTTATTTATTTATTTATTTATTTATTTATTTATTTGAGAGACAGAGAGAGTGCAAGCAGGGGGAGGAGCAGAGGGAGAGGGACAAGCAGACTCTGCATGGAGCCCGGAGCCCCGGAGTCGACAGGGGGCTCAATCTCATGACCCTGTGATCCTGACCTGAACCGAAATCAAGAGTAGAATGCTTAAGCAACTGAGCCACCCAGGAGCCCCTCCTTTTAATTTTTAAAAATAGTACATTAAAGTTATATCTTGATTCCTGTTTTATTGGAGCCCCCTTAAATTTTGCACTCTCCCTTGCCTCACCCCATTCTCAGCCTTCTCTTCCCTGTCTGAATTTCAGAACCATCTGGAGGGCTTTTAAAAATGCAGATACTTAGGTCTCTTTCCCAGATATTCTTATTTAATCAGTCAGGAAGCAAAGCCTAAGCTTGGTTAGTTAAACAGTGGTCAAGAATCACTGAGCTAGACCAACAGATATTGGTCTCTGGGGATGAAGGATTGGCGGTCCTTGGTGGTCCAGGCTGTTGGAGGATGAAATAAACTGGATGCAGAGAATGTGCAAAGATTCAGAAAGGTGACAGCATCAGAACATTTTGGCAACAGAACATAGGACTCGAGTTCCTGAGGGAAATTATAGAACTATGCGGGTTTCTAGGTTTAGAGTTGCTGAACCTGGTACAGTCTATCAAGTTAAGAATCAGACACAAACCCAAGGCAAAGACTTACTCCCTGGAACTGAGATATAAGGTCCGGGTTCTGGCAGTAGAAAACAAAGTCAAAAGAGGATTTGATGCTGAGTCAACCTCAATACTGAACTAAGAATCCTCTGGGTTCCTCCGTGCAGTATAAGCTTCAGCCTAGAGCCTGGAGTAGGAGAAGGCATTTGGCAAACTCCAGAAAAATGTCAAAATCCATTTTCACTGAAATTTAAATATTAGCTAGAGAAAATTGTTGGCTGTTGATCAACAAACGAAAATACTTTACGTAATAGGTTTATGAAGTTGTGTTTGTGCTAATTGGAAAAGGCATGGAATCTTTGTGCCCTAAACGGTAAGGTAGGTTAGATGGTAATGGGTCTTTTGGGCACAAACTGCCCTTCCTTTTTGTTTCTCTATTATATATACTTTATATTACTTAATGTCCACATTTGGGGAGAAAATAGGACCTTAGATTTAAAAAAAAATATATAGTAGAACTCAACCTAAAAATACCCAGCCAATTCTGTATTCCCTGAACAATTCTGTGTTCAGGCAAATGTTGCTCAGCTTTCTATGTCAAGATTATATTCATCTTTTGAAGAATTTCATGTAAGTGGAATTATACAATATGTACTCTTTTGTGTCTGGCTTCTTTAAATCAGCATAATTTTTTTAAATAAATATCCATTTGTTGCATGAATCAGTAGTTTATTCCCTTTTATTGATGCATCCTATTTCATTGTATGGATATATGGAGCTACCATATTTTGTTTATACATTCACCTATTTGTGGACAATTTGATTGTTTTTAGGTTTTGGTTATTATGAATAAAACTTTTATTAATATCCATGCAAATACAATGTTTGTGGACATATTTTGTCATTTTTCTTGGATAAGAGTAACCAAATTCTCCAAGAGTGAAATTGTTGGGACATAAATTTAGTATATGTTTATGTTTTTTAAGAAACTGCCAAAATGTTTTCCAAAACAATTGCACCATTTCACACAAAGCTACATAATGTTTTGTTTTCATACAAATCTACATAATGGCTAGATGTAAAAAATTCAAAGCAGAAAGTAACCATACACGTTAAGGGTGAACTCTGTTTTATGCATTTATGTGCCTGGCAGCATGCAGCGGACAGAACATACACAATCCACAGAGAAGGTAGTTTGGGTACAACACAAATTGGTGTATATATGAGTGAGTTAATTTTCTCAAATTATTGACTTAAAATATAATTCATAGAATAGATGTGATTGAGTAAATGACATGATACCTATCAAACACTCAGTCCAGCCCTTGGCACAAAGTTAAAGTTTAGTGTATTTACTACACTGAACTTGTAGTAGAATATAAAACAAGTAGAAACTTGTTTGTAGAATATAAAACTAGTATTATTAAACTCGATAAAACACCACATAGCGCCTTTATAATATCTAAGTTGTAAAGTGTATCTTGCTGTATCCAATGGGGTTGTTTTAACGGTTTGACTAAGTTATGTCTCTGTGGAGATCCTAGTGCCATATCATTTTTATTCTTTAAAACTGAGTTAATGTAAAATATAACGTTGAATGTTTTTATGCCTCAGTAATTTTATTAACTAATCAACAAAAATGCAAGCATTTGTTCTTTCATCATAATTACGTTCATAGCAAGTTAGGGAATTTGTGGAATTGAAATTCTTACTGATGCCTTTGAAATTAGGATGGTAATATAGAAAACTCTGAAAACATGATTTGTTTTCATTGTTAGGAATTGTTGGCTTAAAGAGTTTTCTAAGACAGAAAGAAGAGCACAGATTATTGAAGTTGTATATAATAATTATTGTTTAATGATCGGGTCACTTAATTATCAGGTTGTTAGTTGCAGCGGGATATTTGGTGTCACTGACAAGATCATCTTAGCACTGAGGTGCAGAAGGGGTCTTCACGAAGAAAAGATTTGTGACAGTCCCACGGTGGCTCCAAGCTATAGGAAGGTGGGTGGAGTTGAATAGAATAGAATAGAATAGAATAGGAATGCAGGTTTGTTTGAAGGAGTTAAGAAAGATCTGCCAAAATTAGAAGTATAGCATCTTTGAGAATCAAAGGCCACTCTAATATTGGAAATGATTAAAAACCAAAAAAATTAAAAAGAGGCATTAATGTGGACCAAATTTTCATTTTATGAAATCATCATAGTAATCTCTACTAAGGCAAGATATTTCTGAAATATTTTATTATATATTTTTTAAACTTTCCAGTCTGCGGGGAAATCCTTTGCAAAGAAGGATAGCAGGGAAGCAGTGTGGTGGATGAGTCAGGACAGGACATTACAGAGCCATTTCTCACCTTCAGGAGGAAAGGTTCCTTTGCCTGTCCACCTGTTCTTCCGATTCATACTTGTTAAATGTGTACTTAGTATATGCCAACTGTTTGACAGGCTCCATGCCAGACACTGTAGATAGAAATATAAATATGAAAAGCACAGAGCAGCTCCCAGCCTGGCAGGAGTGACTTCCATAAACTGCTAATTATACTGCAGTGTGTTAGCTGCTATAATTGAGGTGTGTACACATTTTTAAAGATGTACAGGGTTAGGAGAGACTAATTCCATGCGAAAAGGTATGGAGCAATTTCAAAGACCAGGGAGAAGATCAACAGGACTCAGGGCCAGGAGAAAAAAACAACAACAAGCAATAAAGAGTTGGACAAATAGCCCCTGGCCAGCCACCTGGGGAATGGAGAAGGTAGGAAGCATAGAAAATTCTCGGTTGGAGAGCAGCAGGTATCTGGTCTCTGAGGATGTCCCACAGTGAAAAGCTCCTCTGTTAACACGCAGTGCCTGACTCCCCCACCCTTGAACGTGGAGGCCTATTGCAAAGGCAAATGTTGAGCCCGGGGTTCTTTACTCAGACCAACTGGTCTTCAGTCCCAGCTCACTTACTCTCTGTGTGACTTTGGCAAATCCTTGAACTTTTCTGAGTCTCAATATTTTCCTTTGTCAAGTAGGAATAACAATAGTAACTCTCTCATAGGGTCTTGTGTTCTTTTTAAGGATCACATGAAATAATAGGAGTTAAAATTATTAGAATTATGCCCACACAAAGAGTGTACTGAGTAAACGTTAACAGATCGTATACTTAAAGTAGAAGAAAAAGATTGTCTTCTAATTCTGCTGATTTGGGGGCATGGGCTTCTGAAGTTGTACCCCACTAACTGCTTATTGGTTTCAAGAAGTGGCAGGCCCAGCTATGAAGCTGAATGCTTATCTATACTGCAGAGTAATGACAGAAAAACAGGACTCAACTCTACTTAATGATGAACGGAATGGATAGTGTAGGTCCTTTTGTGCGGAATAAAATTTTGAAATAAGTCAGGGAGGCTGGAGTGTCCATTCTTATGACTCCTTCTGACAGATGCTTTATGGTTCTTCTGCCTGTTCTCAAGGGATTTTTATTATTTTTATTTATTTATTTTTTTAAAGATTTTATTTATTTATTTGACAGAGAGAGAGAGAGCACGCACACAAGCAGGGGGATTGGCAGGCAGAGGGAGAGCGAGAAGCAGACTCCCCTCTGAGCAGGGAGCCCAATGTGGGACTCGATCCCAGGACCCTGGGATCATGACCTGAACTGAAGGCAGCCACTTAACCGACTGAGCCACCCAGGCGCCCTCAAGGGATTTTTAAAAGCAACTGGCATTTACCAAACTCCAGCAAATGAATATCTAAAAAGAAAATGAAATTGCTAAGCATTGTTATTTTCAAACTGCAAGACCCAATATTTGGTTGTGAAATCAATTTAAAGTTTCTTGAAAATTTTTATTTAGGTTACAGATAATATGGTAAGTATTATTTCATAAACTTCTTATTCATATAAGTAATAACATCATGGCTGACACTGACATGGTACACTATATATATGATAGTAAGAACTCGAAGTCTACTCAGTTAACTTTCATAACAATCCTATCAGATAGATCTTACTATCAACTCCATTTTGCAGATGAAGAAACCAAGGGGTTAAACAACTTTATAAGGACAGAGCTGATATATTCCAGAGCTAGGGGGCAGACCTGGAAGTCTGGCTCTAGAAGCTATGAGGTACATGAGTATAATATAAAATGTACATCTTACTGTGGGTCTGGCCCAAAAGAGTCTCGAAGCCAGTATGATGGAGAGATGCGCAGCTTCCACCTCCCAACAGCCCTAGGCAAGTGCCCTGTCTTCTCAGAACTTCCACTGGCTTAAAGTCATGTTAATGCTCATGTGACTTCTGATGATTTAATCAACTTAAGAATGAAAGAGGAATGGAAGTGTATGCAAACAAGTAAGATGTCCAAGTCTTCAAGGGCATACTTTCAGAGAGAGAAAATGATGAACTAGTAGATTGGGCAGGTCATAAAAAATTCAGTTAGTATCATTCACGAAATAGTATTTCAGAAAATAAACGTTTACTCTGCACCAACCTATTCTAAGTACTGTGGGGAGCAAAGATAAATAAAACAAGGTCCCTTGTTCTCAAGTAGCTTACGGTCCAATGGGAGAGACAAACAAACACAAAATATGAGTTACAATATTACCTTGTAAGTTCAAGAAGAGAATGTGAAGAAATGCAGTGAGCTCTTCAGTTGTACGGAAGAGTGGCCACCAACCTGGCCTAGAGGATCCAAAAAACTCCAGGAGGAACTAATCCCTGTCCTGATTCTTGAGAGTAGAAAGAGAGGGGTATTTCGGGCTGCGGGGAGAAGGTGTGTAATAAAGCAGAGGAGTGATGGGTGGAGCATGTCTATAGAACGAGGGATTGTTTCACCTGACTCACTACCAGGAGAATGTCTTTGGAGAGAAACATTTTATATTTTTCTACAACATCCTAATAACTGAAGAAATGCCAGACCCTGCCCAGATAGCGGCATTCTCCTGGCTCTATTGAGTATGTGTAATTGAATACTAGTGCAGCTAGTTTCTACAATATTATGCCTGTCCCTGATAAATTCTGGCTGAATTGGCTTACCTAAGGGGTGAGTGTACTTCAAAGATCAAAACACTTTCTGTTGATTGCTTGTCTGCCTTTCAAGGGAGATGCTGCATGCGGCAACTTTAAACTCTCCTTGCTTATTGTGTCAGTTAGATGATGGCAAGTGTTCACCACCTTTCCAGGGCACAACAAGCCATGAGAATATTTTCTCCTCATTCTAGACACATGCTTTTAACAACATGTTTCAACAAGCAACGTGAGCTTTTGGCAACCCAGAGTTCAGTATACTATGTAGTGATCCAGTGCCATTTTTAAAAAGAATCAGTCCATGCTTGGAAGAACAAGGAGGCAGGGTGGTATGTGCCGTGGAAATGAAAGCCTTGAGTGTCCCTTAAAGGATTTGAGTATCCCATAAATCAGCTGGATGACCTTCAGCAATTTGCTTCACTTCTCTGAGCCTCAATTTCCTGGTCTATAAAATAAAGGTGTTGGAGGGGCGCCTGGGTGGCTCAGTCAGTTAAGCCTCTGACTCTTGGTTTTGGCTCAGATCACGATCTCAAGTGGGATCAAGCCCCGCGTGCTTCAGAATCTCTCTCCCGCTCCCTCCTGCTCTCTCTCTCTCTCTCAAATAAATAAATAAATAATAAATAAAATCTTTAAAAAATTAAGGGTGTTGAATAATTGACGTATTCTGATTTTAAGTGTCTGATTTTGAGAGTATTTTAGGCTATTCTTGAGAACCAAGAGATGCTTACGGTTCAGGTAACTCAGAGTCCGACTACCGCATCTCCCTTACCCCATCAGCTCAAGGGAACCAAAATGGAAGAAGTCTGTTTCCTCTCTGAAGTTGAACAAAGCTGCCTTCTGAACCGAGCCCGGGAAGTTGAACCCTCTGGTTGTGCCTCTGGAATTTCATCCCATCTCTAAAACTGCACGGCCTGCTTTGGCTCTCCTGCCTTGGTTTACCTCCAGGGTGGAAACGGCCCAAAGCTCCTCCGCATCATAGACTTAATGCCATTGGCCTCTAGCGTCTGTGGAGACTGAGAGCTGCATAAGGGAACAGAGCAGAAAAACCCACATGATGTCAAAGAATCAGGCTCTTGGGGACTTTTAAACCCACTGTACATATGCAGATAAGGCCCCTGGAGAATACAGGGTACGATTTCATCTTTGGAGATAATACCGTTATTTACCTTCCTGCTTTTTGTTCTTATGGAATGCATATTAATGCAAGAGAAACCCAGAGCTCTACTGGTCTAACGATGCATATTTTATGGTTGTTATGTGGTAAGTTCATCTCTTTTATGGGTTACTCCCTTAATTGTGGTTAAGGAAATGCCAAATCCTGCTCCCCTGCTGTTGCTATAGTGATTCTTGAGAAAGAGAAGCCAGGCATGAAGTATTCAGGTGAAATTTTTATCCAACTACTGTTTAAATTAAACGACTTGGATTTTATTTATTAAAACATTTGAAATCCAGTGATCAGGGAGGCTGAAGCACTACTCCCCCAATTACCTTTGCCACTTCCACTGACTGCTGTCTTTTTTTTTTTTAAGATTTTATTTATTTGACAGAAAAAGAGACAGCCAGAGAGGGAACACAAGCAGAGGGAGTGGGAGAGGGAGAAGCAGTCTCCCTGCAGAGCAGGGAGCCCGATGCGGGGCAGGGAGCCGGATGCGGGGCAGGGAGCCCCGATGCGGGGCTTGATGCCAGGACCGCGACCTGAGCTGGAGGCAGACGCTTAACGACGGAGCCCCCCAGGCGCCCCTGATTGCTGCCTTATGCGCGGAGGCACCTTGGGCTAGAGCGAGCGCCTCACTGGCGGGCTCCCGTTCTCAAGTGAGAACTGCTGAGCCACCGTGAAGGCAGCTGAGGGACTGGCAACAGGTTGATGGGAGCATTCTAATTTTAAAAAGGCTATATTTTATTTTTTCATTTGAGTATAGTCGACACACACTGTTACATTACTTTCAGGCGTCCAACACAGTGATTCAGCAACTCGATACGTTGTGCTGTGCTCACCACAAGCAAGCTACCATCTGTCACCAAGCAGCGACTACGGTTCCATCGACTGTAGTCCCCGTGCCGGACCTTTCTTCCCCGGCACCTGCTCGCTCCATAACTGGAAGCCCGTAGCTCCCACCGCGCTTCGCCCATTTCGCCCATCTTCCCCACACCCCTGTGCTCCTGCCACCATCAGTTTGTTCTTTACAGTTCTAGGTCTGATTCTGCTTAAAAAGAGATTTTAAATGTTTCTTTCCGCACCCACTTGAACACTGGCCCCAATATGTTTAAAGGTCACAGTAACTGTACTCTGGAAACTGGGTTTTGTGCCTAGTTCCCTTTTGTAGAATGTCCTCATCGGGTTTTGCTGGTGGGCTAGGCTTATATTTCTGTCCATCCACTTTGAGACACAATAAGCTAGCCCATTGGTGGCAGGTCAGAAATTTGGCACTGTGTTGTCACATTCACGCAGGGGGGCACAGATGTGAGAATGAAGGGATGGGGGGTAGATGGAATGGGAGGTCCTCTAGGACAGCAGTGGGGCAGATCATCACTTGGGAACAGCATCGCATACACCAGGCACTGGGAACCTTTTTTAAAAGTTTGTTGTTGTTTGTTTGTTTTTTGAGTGGGAAACTTTCTGTACTAGGCCAGAGGACAAATAGTTTCGGCTTTGCAGTCCACACCACCTCTGCTGTAACTGCTCACTTCTGCCGTGGTGGTACGAAGGCCAGCATGGGTGATCCAGACCCGAATACCTGTGGCTGCGTTCCGGTCAAGCTTGTTGACGATCAGTGACATTTGAATCTCTTGTGATTTTCAACAATACTATTCTTCTTTAGATTTTTTTTTTTTTTACCGAACCATTTAAAAATGGAAAAACTCCTCTTAGCTCATGGGCCACTGAAATAACAGGCAGGGGGCCTGTTCGGCCCCAGGCTCTGCTGAACCCCGACATAGAATGTTAAGAAGATGGAATCTTGGGTGAGATCATCGCTCTTTGAATTCAGCGCTCTTCCTTTTTACCTGTTTTACCTTGGACAATTAATTTCTCCATGATTTGGTTTAGTCGTGTGTAGAGCAAAGTTGGCGATGGCTCCCACTCATGGGTTTTTTTTTTTTTAAGGTTTACATAAAGGAAAGAAACAAACCAGAGGAAAAAAAAAAAAAAAAAAGAAACAAACCAGAGGAGGCCAATCCGCCAACACCTTGATTTCACACTTCCAGCCACCAGAACCATCAGACAATAAATGTCCTTTAAGCCAAATAAATAAATAAACAAACAACAAAAATCCATAAGAGGACAGATAAAGAGTGTTTTTTTTTTTTTTAAGATTTTATTTATTTGACAGAGAGAGACACAGCGAGAGAGGGAACACAAGCAGGAAGAGTGGGAGAGGGAGAAGCAGGCTTCCCACTGAGCAGGGAGCCTGATGTGGGGCTCGATCCCAGGACCCTGGGATCATGACCTGAGCCGAAGGCAGATGCTTAACGACTGAGCCACCCAGGTGCCCCTAAAGAGTGTTTTTAACATAAGAAGTGGTCACTAATAGCAGTCATTATCATCTCGCAGAGAGGCTCAGGGCACCGTGGGAGTGGCTCTGTCATCATTGGGTCGGGACTGAAGTAGCCAAATCTGATGTCAAATCTGATGTCAAAAAGCCAGGTGACTTAGAAAGAGAATGTGACCCTTCCTGCCTTTCTTCAGCAGTCACCAAAGTATTAGAGGCCTCCTTTCGTCCACCTGCCCTGGCCGCCTGCCCCTGGCCGCCTGCCCCTGGCCACCACCTCCTGGCCACGACCTCCTGGCCACCTCCAGCCCACTTATGAAGACTGTTTCCCTGTGGAAAGGGCTGCTTGTGTGCGGTGAGCCGGCACCTTCTGCCACCCATTATTTATCATTTTTATTTCCCTTCCACTGCACTTTCTAAATGTTGACACGGTGATTTCAGGACTGGTCTCATCATTTTCAAATCTTATGATGGCTGTTTTTTATACTTCATAAATCCAGAGAGGCAAATTTTTGCTGAACATTACACAGCTGTTGGGCAGCCGACAACTGCCCTCCCAGAGCCGTATATGAAAATACAAAGTTTTTTTTATGATGCTTGTTTTCTCTCCTCATTTAACTGTTTCCATTTATTTCTGGTTCCTGGTCCTTTAGGGCAGCTTAGAGCTGAGGAATATTTGTTTTGAGGGAGAGCATAAAGGATAGAGAATAGGCATGTTTATGTGGATGAATTTTGGAGATATCTAAAGGCTATCCTCCTGATGATTTGCCTTCTTTTTCAATAATTGGTTTCAAATCTTTCAAATCTTTCTCTCAAGAGAGGCCAGATCAGAATCTTAATTAATTTTGTTTTAAAAGTACAAGCCACAAGAAGGAAGGCTGTACTAAAATATTCTCTCTCACTTAGGGGAGGCCAGGTGTCATTTTGGAGAATTTCATAATGGAGGCCACTGACAACACTTTTTATTGCTTCTTAAAAACGAAAAATTTTTAGGCATGTGATTCTCTACTGACTTGTGTTGTAATTAGTGCAGTGTTTAAAACTTAATTATTCATTCATAAAACCTTGGTTCTGGAGTCAGTTCTAATCCCGGTCCCATCACTTCCTAGGCTTTGTGGCTTTGAATAAGTTATTTAAGCTCTGTCTGCTCAATTTTCTTCTCTGTAGAAAAAAAAAAAATAGAGGGCCTAATAATCACCCACCTTGTAAAAGAATTGTGAAATTGTAAGAAATAAAAGTCATAATTCATATAAAGCTTTTAGAATGGTGCCAAGCACAGAATAAGAATTCAAAAGATGCTATAGCTTTTTTTTTTATTCATTTATTATTCAGCAGGGAGTTCGTTTGTCCCTCCTGTGCTCAGACCTGGGGCCCTTTCGTTTACTAGGTCTGTTTCCTTGGGCACGTTGCTTCCCGTCTCTGAGGCTCAGGTTTCTCATCTGTAACACAAAGTTCCTAACAGTGCTTGAGAAAATGAGTTAATACATTCAAAGCATCTAAATCAAGTCCTGACACGAAGTAACTACGTAATCAGTGTTAGCTATTATTATACTTTTGTAATTTGCCAAGGTCCTGTGGTAAATTCTGGGTGTTTTGAGACAAAAGATGCTGCGGCTAGGAGGCAGCACAGCGGGCCCACAGACTGGTAAAGAAGGGAATGAGTAAGCCGTTGCTTGTGACACAGTGTGACAGCGGTGACCACAGAGGTGTGCCCAGGTGGTGGTGTTTAGCTTAAGGCAACAGCCCTCACAGACCTGTACCTCTGAAACATAATACATTATATGTTAAAAAAAAAAGAAGATAGTAGGAAGGGAAAAATGAAGGGGGGGAAACCGGAGGGGGAGACGAACCATGAGAGACTATGGACTCTGAGAAACAAACTGAGGGTTCTAGAGGGGAGGGGGGTGGGCGGATGGGTTAGCCTGGTGATGGGTATTAAGGAGGGCACGCTCTGCATGGAGCACTGGGTGTTATACGCAAACAATGAATCATGGAACACTACATCAAAAACTAATGATGTAATGTATGGTGATTAACATAACAATAAAAAAAAGGTAACAGCCCTCAGGAAGGCAGGGACGCTCACAGTGGGGGGAGGCTGTGTGCTCCAGAGGAGACTGATGGAGCCCAAAAGACCTGGGTTTGGGCTTTCTCCTTGCTCTTCCGAGTGAAGTTCCTCAGCATCTGAGAAGCTCCATTTTCTTCTTCCTGAAATGGGGCTGATCTTACCTACCTGTCTGCTTCCTGGGAAGTATTATTTCGCTCCCCAGTGGGCATGTGAGAGGCGTATGGAAACTACTGTAATTATTAGCTGGGAGCGGAAGAGGCCAAGGCCATTGCCAAACTAGTATTCAGGTTAGAAAAGTAATTATCTCTTTTTTTTTTTTTTTAAGATTTTATTTATTTATTTGACAGAGAGAGAGAGACAGCGAGAGAGGGAACACAAGCAGGGGGAGCTGGAGAGGGAGAAGCAGGCTCCCCGCTGAGCAAGGAGCCCAGTGTGGGTCTCGATCCCAGGACCCTGGGATCATGACCTGAGCCGAAGGCAGGCGCTTAACGACTGAGCCACCCAGGCGCCCCAGAAAAGTAATTATCTCTTGATTTAAATAAGGCCTCATCTCCTGACTTCTACAGACAAAACTTCAACATCCAGTGTTCTAAACACATAGAGGTTCAAACAACACAAATGACTATTGTAGAGATAAAATAATTTAGCTCACTGGAAAAATACGATTAAAATTTTCCAGGACAATTATTTAAAAATGAATGCATTGGCTAATCGTTAATACAGGCCTTAACTAGTGATTATTGAGAGAATGATTCCCAAAGTGTTTTCCTGAAAACTCAAGTCCTGCTAATCCCAAGTGATAAGGATTCTGTGGTTCAAACATGTAGAGAAATTCTAGGTTAAACAGATTTCTTCTCTACAGAGCATTTCATACCTTTTAAGATAAGAAAGTGTATTGGATGTCTCTATGAAGGGATAGAGTGTGTAGCATTTCCCCAATGTATTTGACCATGGAATTCCCTCTTCTCCCCTCTCCCCTGCCGTGTGTGTGTGTGTGTGTGTGTGTGTGTGTGTATTTCATGCCCATGCCCAAGTCCAGCAGAACTCATTTTTTATACACCCATATAACACTCATGTATGTCTGCGGCCTCCTACTGACATTCTTGCTGGTGTTCTGAAGGTCAAAATATAATATTATGCCAGACACAACAGTGTTCTTCACGTCTTCTGAAACTTACAGGAGTCCTAGAGATTTTTCCTTTGAAGTGCTTACAGTGAGTTCATAATGAGCATCTTAAAATGTTTTTAAAGGAAACTTTCTCAAAGCATCAGATTAACTCTTTGAAATAGGGGGAGGGAAGCAAATAATAGGAAAAGAGGAAGAGTGATAGTTGAAATCCATTGCAAATGTGTACTCCGAAAACAGTCTTTCATCTCGATTTGAAAGAATTCTCTTTTGTGCATTAATAAAGGTTTCCCCTCCATCTGATTCAAGCTCACTGTATGAATTACTTTCAGGTACTGCTTGTACGATGCTCACAACCAGAAAGAAAGCCTATACATGTTACATAAATAGGGATACACTGCCTGAAAATAAATGTATCACTTTGAAGATGAATGAAAGAAACAGCTATGGCCAAGAACTAGAATATTCTACCCATGGCCATGAGTTGCAAAATACCTAAACACACAATCAAGGACCCACGTGACTTCTTCAAATCTGGGTCTATCTGGGAGAAAAGAAACAAACTTTTGGCCGAAACTGTTGTTTCCATAGTCATCCACACGTCTGAATTTACATACTCATGCAAAACCCCAAATGCACATGAAGATTTCTAGAGCATGTGAACAGTTTCACGGCAAGACTCACTCAATGCTGGCAGGCATGCTTGATTGTTCTGCTGTCCTGCGCTCTGAGCAAGTCATGGAGCTCATTGGGTCCATCTGCACTAGGGCCTTCTAACTACACAGATGGCAGCCCCCTTTCTGCATGCGGTTCTAACCACTCAGTTCTAAATGAGGAATAAAAATAGATTTGAAAAATTCAGTAAAGACTGTAATTAAGCAACTTGAAGATCTTTAAAACTAACCAATAACTGATTTTACTTTTCCAATTTGTTCCCTCAAACTAAATTTGACCTGTCAAGCTGACCCAACTCCAGGTACATAGATTACTGAGGGGAGGCGGTAAAATCGTCCCAGAGCCTAGAGCTTAGACTCCACATTCTTGAAGTCAAGCTAAATGAGGAAGTAGAGACTGCCCTTTCATTTCTCAGTAACTTCTAATTTGTCTTCAAAACAGGAATGCTAATTTAGAAACGCCTTGTTCTGCTCTTTGTTTACATTCTTGAGAATCTGTTATTTTTTAAAGATTTAAGACATTAATTATAAAAAGTGCTCCATTTTTTTTTTTTAAACAGCAGGTACTTGGTTGTTCATATTTAACTTAATTGCTTAAGGATATTTTGTTGAGGAAAAAATCGAAGTTTAATGTTCATACTTCTTTGTTTAGCAAAACCATATTCCTCTTCTGGTTGTTCCCAGGGACCTTATCCTCACAGCTAAAATAATTTGAACCTGACCTGAAGCCTCAGGTCTGCCCCACCCCCAGACGCTTTGATGTAGAACTAATTTTAGTATCCCCACTTTGCAGGTGAGAAAACGGAGACAAAAAGGTGGTAAGAAACTCACCCAGGGTTGCCCAGCTCATGTGGAGCAGAGCTAGGATTTGAACTTGGGCGCTCTGTCCCTGGAGCCCGTGCTCTTAACCACATGCTCTGGGCCTCTGCAGTGCCTACCATTTGAACAGACCCATTCTTTCAGTCCTCGTTTACCCAAGCAGGATGGAAAACAAGCAGCATACATGAGAGTGCCCCCGCCCCAAAAATGCCACACTGTCTGCTGAATTCTAGAACGGGAGCTCCCAAAATGTTTGCATCTATAGCAGCCACTGTAACTGTGTTTTCTTCCCCCATAACTCTGAAGTCATTGGCATTCACTAGGATGCATAAATGCCACTGCATTTGTAAGATATTAGTCTCATTAGACTGCGGTCGTATTTCATACATAAAATCAACATGGCTAAGTGACAAGCAAATTTTGACAAACCAAATGCTTTTTTTTTTTTTTTTTAATGCTAAGGGGGAAGGCAGAACAAACAGTTTGCCTGGCATACCACTCTTAATGATGAAGACAGGAAAGTGTTTCAACAATAGTACAATCAGGTGATGAATACCTACCTTTAAAGTAATACCTGCAAGGAATGGTGGGTAGTTCAGGCTCACGTGCTCTGATATTAAACAGACACTAATTCTATGTCCAGCATAAATTCTGCATTGCTCCCTCCACTTCTGCAGGTCCTCGGGGATCCTTATCAAGTTTTCCTTCTCAGGGCTGCTTCCTTCCCTCAACTGGTAAACTAATGAACCCCTGTCTGGTTGACCCTTGCAGTCTCCACAAGCTGGTCTAAACCATGATGGTCTCACGGAGATCTCAACGTGCAGCCTGGGCCCCGTCCACACTCCTGTCTGCATCAGCCTCCAGTTCCTCTGGCGATCACTGCCTGCTGATGTGCACCCAGCATCCCACTGAGCTCTCCTAACACTCGGCACACCTTTTACGGTAATTCACATTTCATGTCTTTGATGGCAAAATTTGGGTTTCTGTATTATCTCCACTGCTTCAGCTTAAGGGTTTGAAGACTTTCTCTGTAAGACCCATATTCTAAGTGCAGAGCTTCAAAAATATTTGTGGACAATGCTGAATGAAGTCTCCAGCCACAAAATTAACTGTTTTAAAGCCCACCTCACATTCAATACTCTTCTTATTCCTAGGGAAGGAAGCAATATCTCATCCAGGTAAGTATGATTTGTGTAGGGAATATTTCTTCTTAGAAATTGTGACAGATGTTGCTATTTCCTTCCCAATATTCATTTCCCCGAAGCTATGTACACAGCCCTGGGCTATAATCCTCAGCTCCTCTTGAAGCTCTGAGACACAAGTGGAAGTTGTTCTTCAGGATTTCCAGAAAATCTTCAAGAAATCAGTAAGGTTGCTGGGAGGTAAGCTCTTTGGATTTTTATCTCTTCCTGGAAAGTAGGTGCAATGGTTGGAGATCTAGCAGCCTCCATGGACCATGAAGTAACTTTAAAGACGCTACAACTTATCTTATTGATAGAGAAAGCCTGAGTTTCTGATGTTCATAGACAAACCAGCTCTAGACTTCCTATGTCTTTTATGTGAAAAAGAAATACTTTTTTATTTTGTTTAAGGCATTATTTTTATTTGTTTATTTTGGTTTAATGTTATTTGTAGACAAACGCAATTCTAACCAATAGAGAAGTTAATTTAAGTGAGAGTATCCAATTAAATTTAAGTGGCATAGTAGGGGCAAGACATAGGAATTCAGGAATACCGTAAGACCTTTATAAAAGAACAAACAAGTTTTCTCAGTCTTTATTAGGGTGGGTTGTTAATCACTGGCAAAACAGGAAATGCAACTCAAAACTGTCATGAGCAATTAATTGGAAGATATGAGAAGCAGCTTTGTAATGCGTCAGCATTGCTAAACTGAACTACATTTCTCAGAATTCCTTTTTCTGTATGTTTCCAGATGGGGTGGGCCACAAGGGAGATCCTTGTAAGCTATATGGAGGGCCACTTTGTAACTTACGCAGGTCTGACTCATTCATGTGAGGCAGCTGTCAGGCCTGCGAGCACTCCAACTTCCTCAGGATCCTTCTTCAGCATCTCTGAATCCTGGGCCATGTGTGTGTGTTTAACTCCATGAAGAAAGGCCCTGGTTTCTGCAGATATCTACACGATCAAGGTCAGAGGCAATAGGAAATGACACAGGTTTCAGTCTTTCCTTGTGGATTCCAGATCATATTTATGGATTCCAACTTTTTCTTGCTCTCCCCTACTTTATCTCCATCTTCCCTCCCTGGGAATGGCTGCCTAATGAGTGGACTTTAAGCTCTAACGTAAGATGCAAAGACAAAAACCCTGCAGAGGCCACTTAATCAGCTGCCATAATTGCGGAAGCTCTAATACATAGAATTTGAGGCACCTGGGTGGCTTAGTCTGGTAAGCATCCGACCCTTGATTTTGGCTCAGGTCATGATCTCAGGGTTGTGAGATCAAGCTCTGCATCAGGCTCTACACTGGACGTGGAGCCTATTTAAGATTCTCTCTTTCCTTTCCCTCTGCCCCTCCCTACTCTCTCTCTCAATAAATAAGATAAGTAAGTAAATAACTAAATAAATGCAGAATGGGCCAATTTGTAATGAAAAGTCAAAAATAAACTATAAGCAGACGGAAGTAGAAAAGGAGTCTTGTATGTCATTCTTGATTTGTTAATTAATTCAACAAATATTTATTGGGCGATACATAAATGCCAGACACTGTGCTGTGTTCTAAATTAAAATGATGGGTCCTTGCCAACTTGGTTCCAGTTCTAGGCACTGGTGATATAGCAATGAACAAAACAAATATCCCTGTCCTCATGAAACTTACATTCCAGTTGGTTGAGGGAACCAATAGACATATAAATAAAGCAAGTATGTATATATTGGATCATAATAAGTGAAATAGAGAAGAGCCAAATAGAGACAATAACCCCTTCACTGCATGGTAGTGGCAAGGACTTAGAGACTATGTAGGCAAAGTGCCCGACCCACACTAGACCTTCTGTAAACTGTGGATTTTGTTGTTTTTATTAGGATTGTGTCAGAGGGATTAAAAAAGGGAGAGAGATGTGATAAAAACCCATGGAAGAGGAATCATTAGAACTCAGTAACTGATCACTTTTGTTACTTAAGGGAGGGTGCAGTAATGGGATGTGAATTCTAGCCTCCAGAATACGAGGAACTTAAAATAAAGAAATGGTTCTCCATATTGATAAGATAGTAAAAGAAAAACTTCATTAAGTAGGAGAATCAAACAAGATAAAACAGTTTGGAAGGTGGCAGAGAAATGTGGAAATGAATATGAGGAAGAACATGAGCCATCCATAAGACAAAGCCCTGGGTACATTGCTGAACTTGAATCTCTGAAGAGCCCCAACGGGAAATTTAAACAGGTGAAAACTGACTGTTGAGTCACTTCTGTTTGGAGGGACTCATCTCCAAGCCTGTATAACTCCATGATCTTCTGATTCCAGGATGATGCTTCTTTGGGTTCCTGGACTGGACTATGAAGGAGATCAGGAAGGTAGCCTGGGTTGTGATGGGACTCAGCTGAATCATGGGCCACTGTGGCTAATGGTATATCTGCTGGGTTCCAAGCCTGGCAAATGCCTTGCCAGCTTCCCTGCAGCCACTGCTCCCTCCTTAGATTCCATCCCCATCTGCCCTTGATGATTAAGTACATAAGGTAGAAGAAAGTGAAAAAATCTCGTTACCTTCTTTAAGACACTTCTGTTTCTCCAATGAAGAACACTGAGTAGTAGGTACCATGTTGTTGAGAGAGTTAAAGGAACAGTTTGGCAATTAATAAAACCAAATGAGATATGATAGGCTTCGTTTCAGCAGAAGTAGTGTAAATAATAATTGCACTTTTAATAATTGTACCCAGCAGCACATCACTAATCATCTCCCCTGTGGGTGAAAGGTGACTCACACTACAGAATTAGGGAGGGACCAAAGAGAGGGTGGGAAAGCAGGGACAGTGGGACAGGACTTGGGGGTGGGGTTGGGGAGGGGGGGAGGCTGTGCCAATGATCACCGTGACCTCACCTGACGATAGCTTAGCTGCTTGAGTGAGACATCCTCAATTATACCCACATTTTTACTGAATTACGTGGACAACAATTCTTCAGTTTTCTAGTGGAAAAAATATTGATGTTTTGGCAACATTTCTTTGAAGACAACCTATGAAAAGGTTAGGATAAAAATAATCTTTTGGTTTAGAGCACCGAGGAAGCACATTATTAACACAAATATTCAAAGTAGAAGGCACTGAGACAGAGACAAAGGCTATTTTTGTTGACCCTGGTATGTGCCTGAAATGTTAAAAGTCCTGATGTCCTATTTGGGAAGAGAAGTTATTGAAGACTAAACATACTGAAACCTGGAAATGATTTGGGATTAACGGTAGATTCTATGAAGCTTATAAGGAAATGAATGCGTAGAAAGGTTAGGCCCCTTTCCTAAATCAAAGGCAGAGAATAAGCCTTGCTTGACCCATGACCCAGGATCTCTTCCCCCAAAGCTTTTATAATGCTCCTTGAGGGCCGTAGCTAAATTTAGTCAATATCTTCTCCTCTCACTGAGGCCAGTGATTGGTCCAAAGTAATAGCATGATAAAATACTTTTTAGAATACTTGGATTGTGCCAGGTATTATTCTAGACTTTTATCCTATATCCCTCCATGTAGTCCTCATGACCTGAGCTGAAATCAAGAGATGACGTTCAACTGACTGAGCCACCCAAGTACCCCATGGTTTGGGATATTTTAAAGACAACTGCAATATATTTGTCCAATATGAATCAAGTGTCCTGGTTTTTCCAGGATCAAAGGAGATCTCTGGACATGGGACTTTCAGTGCTTAAATCTAGAAAGTCCCCAGAAAACTGGGACTACTGGGTCACCATCTGTAAATCTAACTGCTTATATTATTTAAAAGAAAGCAAAACAACAGTTGTTGGTTTTAATGGCTATGTGTTTATATAGCGGGAAAATACATGAAAATATCAGTATGCCATTGGGTGGATTGTCACCAAGAGTGAATTAAAAAATAAATGAAAATATTTATTACTCACATTAAAAGCTGAAGGAAATAAACACGGCAAAGTGTGAATTCTCCTCTTTTAACTCATTAAAAACATGTAATCATAAAGTGTAGGAACATGGAAAAGCATTGAGTGGAGGGAAGTTAGTGACCAGTGATGTTTGAAATATTATTCATGGACCGATGGGACATTTTTCTCTGAGTATTTTATGAGAATCTGATGAAGGCTGGAAAAAAACCCTGTTTTTCACAATTAAATTGAAATTGTCAATGGAATTTTTATAATTATAGTTGACTCTTGAACAACATGGGAGTTAGGGGCACCAACTCCTGTGCCCTTCACTGGAAGAATCCATGTATAACTTTTGACTCCCCCCAAACTTAACTACCAATACTGTACTGTTGACCAGAAGCCTTGCTAATAACATAATCAGGCAGTTAATACCTATTTTGTATGTCATATCTATTAAACACTGTATTCTTACCATAAAGCAAGCTGGAGAAAAGAAAATGCTAATAAGAAATCCATAAGGAAAATCCATTTATAGAACTGTACTGTAAGAAAAATCTGTGTGTAAGTGGACCCATGCAGTTCAAATCCATGTTGTTTAAGGATCAACTGTATATGGGTATGGAAGTGGAGAATTCAACTTACTGCTTCTTCAAAATATTAACAGTAGCTAACATTTATTGAAAACCTACTCTGTTCCAGGCACTGGTGTTCCACATTTAATCCTTACCACAACTGTGTGAAGGAGACACTGTTATCACCCTATTATATATATGGAGAAGTGAAGCATATTCAACATGCCCAAGTCTATGGCAAAGCTATGATACAAATCCAAGCCGAATGGCTCTGGAGTCCATGTTTCTAACGTCTATGCTGCATCTAGTTAAGGGCATGACAGGAAGTGGTACTTCTGTTTACTTATAGCTCTCACTTTGAAATCATTTCTGAATGTATGAGAGGTAAAGTATCTGGGAAGGGCCATAAGGAGGAAGAGGAGCTATTGGAGGATTAGGGTGTAGCTGGGAAGAATTACTGACAGACGCATTATGAACAGGAGTCTTGGAGGCCCCATTCTCCCTTTCTCCTCGTGTTCTCATCAAGCAGACTTCCCTTCAGTGGCCGTCTCTGAGCATCCTTAGCTCTTATGTTGTTCAACTACCTAACCAAGACTATCAGAAAAGGAAATCCATGAAGCAATCTCATCATTGGTCCTGCCCTTACCCCAGTTTCCCTGAGGAAATCTGTGGTTCATTCTGTACCTTATTTCTTTTTTAAATGGAATTTTGTTGAGGCAGATTTTCCATAATTGGAATCTGGGAGGGGATTATGGTTAATTTGTTATAGCAATAGCAAGATTCTTGGAGAATGTTTCTTGTAGAAATATTTCACATTCAAGATGGAGGTGAGAGAAGGTTCTCTGCCTCTGTGATTATATTAACAGCCACAGATGTCAATTTTTTTGTCGATAGAATAATATTTAAATGTGAACCATAGTAAACAGAATATATTCATTTTGGGTCTCTTCTGTTTAGAGTACTTTACATGAGCTTTTCTACAGGGATAGGTTATTTCATACTTTTCCCCATGACTATGAAGCATCCCCTTTATTCTGAAGGAAAGACAAGTACTGATGTATGAGCACTAGGAGTAAAGTTGCTACATATCCCAAGTCCCTATCTGCATGTTTCAAAAGGCTTATGTAGGATTGGCACTTTGTGGGTAGTGAAGAAAAAGCAGAGGCTTTGGCGTTAGACTTCGATTCAAATCCTGGTTGCTCCTCTTCTTAGCTGTGTCATTGGTCAAGTTTGTCATCCTCCCTTTCCATAGCAGGAAAACAGAGATGCTAAAACCAACTTCTCTAACTCATAGAAATGTGAGAATTAAACTAAATTATGGAACTATAACCTTAATAGACAATAGATAAATAATAGACATATATTTATTACGTAGACCTCCTGTGTAGTTTCCTAAAAGCTTTAGGCTTCCTTATGGGCAAAAATAGAGCAAAAATTGATTATTAGTAGTAGGGACAAGTTTGTCAAAGTTCCCCCCGTCTCTGGTCTTAAATCTATCTGCTTACACAGACATCAATTTGAATGTGCTGTTCCATCCTTAGACAGATGCTGATTTGCAAAAGACAATGTTGTGCTTATCGATTTCATTCAAATAGGCTTTGATTCTAATGCTATATGTGTGACTGCAAGTCTAGTCAGAACCCTTGAATTTTAATCGCTTATTATGAGCTGGTCAAGAATTATTCCCACATGTGTGCCACATGAACCCAGAGCTGGCAGAATTAATGTCCTAGTAATTAAGAAATAAGGCTGAGGCATTTAAAAATTTCTTACAGTTAAAATATAAGCTCATAGGTTATAATGAATAGATGTTGGCACTTGACAATTTATTTTCTTCTACCTTTTTCACAAGTGGATCTGAACAAGACAATAGGGATCTAAGAACAATAGGTAAGGATTAACCCTTTATTTCCTAATATACTTTAAAATTAGTATTATTATCCTTTAAGTACTCAGATGGATATGCAGGACCTCACATGCATTTGTTTTCCCATTTATGTGAACTGCCTGGAAAAACTCCCAAAGTACAATTGTTACTAATACATTATATATAATTCAGATCTCCTCCTTTTAAGGGAGATAGTGAGTTCTGAAGGCAATTAGAAGAAACTGAATAATGGTTGCCCTTTAGAACCTCTCTCTTCAGTGTTCCCATTTCTTCACTTTTATTCTTGTCTTTTTACATCTTCATTAGAGGCATTTATTATAATTGGACATTTCTAATTGAAATAAAGTTCTCAGAAGCTATTGCTGCAAGCACAAGAAAGAAAATGTTAATTTTCAGATTGATTAATAGTATTTTTAAATTATAGAATGATTTTCCAAATGTCCCAACCATGAAAACGCAGATAAAGTTACTAGAATTGGGGAATTTTATAAATGCATTATGTGTTTTAAATCTTACATGTGCTTATACTCACAATGATAGATTGTTTATTGATACCCCCATAAAAGCAGATGGACACAGAGAAGGTGATTTGATGTTTTATTAACTAGACATTACGATATGCTAGTGAATGTTTACCCAGTCCATAGACAGGGAAACAGTTTATTGAACAAGGTCATGATGCCAAATGATTGAACTGAGCAGTGATTGGACTCAGAATTACATTTCTAGCTTTCATATCTTATAAACCCCTTTATACTCAACTCTTGCTAGTCTGGTCTATTTTCAGTTGCTGGAACTTCTGATACTGTCCCTGGATTTTTTTTTTTTTTTTGTGCATATGCTTTTGCATATGCTGTTCACCCTGCTTAGAACATTCTTTCCTACCCACTGAAACGTCCACATTCCCTGGCTAGTACTTTCATGCATCTATCATTCAGTCATCCATTTATACATTTGATGGTCAAGTGCAATCCAGCAGTGGATAGTTCACATGCAGGGTCGGGTGGGAGAGGAATTTCATCATGAGCAAGACACTCATGGCTTCTCTGCTTGAGGGATTTGTAGCTCTGGCAGAAGGAGGTTTCTCCATCTCCTTCCCTTCCCATGTTTCATCTCAGCTTTGTCACTGATGGGGAGAGTCTGTTAGCCTAATAACTTTGACATTAAAAAGAAAGACAATCAATTGTCACAGACACGGGTTTGTTTACTTTATAGATGAACTTACCTACAAGATCTATAATGAACCAACACCACTAAGAACCCACCTGGCCTAAGCCACCCAGGCGCCCCAATAACTCATTATTTTAAAATGGGAGTCTAGGTACTAAAGAAACTATGAGGGACTGGAAAAAACATTGAGCTTCAGAGGTGTGCAAATTATGGCCCAAGGATCAGTTTTGTGGATCTGCCATCTCTTTTGTGGATACAGTTTTTTTTTCCCCCTTTTTCTTTTTTTTTTTATTATGTTATGTTAATCACCATATTACATCATTAGTTTTTGATGTAGTGTTCCATGATTCATTATTTGCATATAACACCCAGTGCTCCATGCAGAACGTGCCCTCTTTAATACTCATCACCAGGCTAACCCATCCTCCCACCTAACCTCCCCTCTAGAACCCTCAGTTTGTTTTTCAGAGTCCATCATCTCTCATGGTTCATCTCCCTCTCCGATTTCCCCCCCTTCATTCTTCCCCTCCTGCTATCTTCTTCTTCTTCTTCTTCTTCTTTTTTAACATATAATGTATTATTTGTTTCAGAGGTACAGGTCTGTGATTCAACAGTCTTGCACAATTCACAGCGCTCACCGTAGCACATACCCTCCCCAATGTCTATCACCCAGCCGCCCCATCCCTCCCACCACCC